>NW_023270158.1:11820231-11942925 GCF_011800145.1 Mirounga leonina
AGGTCATGATCCCAGGGTCCTGGGATCGAGCCCCATATCGGGCTCCCTGCTCAGCGGGAAGCCTGCTTCTCCCTCTCCCGCTCTCCCTGCCTGTACTCTCTCTCTCTCATTGCGTCGAATAAATAAAATCTTTTTAAAAAAACGGGGCGCCTGGGTGGCTCAGTTGGTTAAGCGACTGCCTTCGGCTCAGGTCATAATCCTGGAGTCCCGGGATCGAGTCCCGCATCGGGCTCCCGGCTCAGCGGGGAGCCTGCTTCTCCCGCTCCCGCTCCCCCTGCTTGTGTTCCCTCTCTTGCTGTGTCTCTGTCAAATAAATAAAATCTTAAAAAAAACCCCAACAACTTTATTTTTGGAATCACCAGAACAATTAGTAATGAAACAAAAGTCTGTACAGATATAAAATGGACTAATACAACTTAACAATAATGGAGCATTTAAATTTAGATATCCACGTTATGTTTGAAATGAAAGAGTGCTTTTAGTCGTAGTTTTAAAAGGATTAGTAAATTATTTTTACTTTGGGACTAAATATCCTGCCATCCTTCATAAGCTGGAGCAGCATATCCAGTGCACACCGGCCAGCTTCCTAGTGACTGTAGGGCTTGTGCCCAGCTTGCGCTGCCTCCACACATTTAACCTTATAAAGAGGTCAGTGCAGACTAGCTAAGGTCCTGTGCTGATGTTACGACATCTGCTCAGATCCATGAAAAGAGTGTTTGCTTTGTTTTAGCCATACCAAAAAGGAATAATTTGTATTCTGATAAGACATCTCCCTCAATGGTTTTCTATTGTCAGCTCAGCTCAATTATGGAGTATATAGAGATTATAATCCTTAGTACCCCCTTGGGGGAATACCTGGACCTCATCCCAGACCTAGGCATTTCTTGGGCATGAACATTATTTTGAAGCTTTTCTTGTTTTTTAAAAGCCAGGTTTTTAAGTCTCTGTGCTAGAAGGAAAAAAAACCTACTCTAGCTCTCAAACTAGAAAATATGTATTAACACGGGGCACCTGAGTGGCTCAGTAGGTTAGGCGGCCAACTCTTGGTTTCAGCTTAGGTCATGATCTCATGGGTCAGGGATCCAGCACCAGCTAGGACTCTGCAATTGTGGGGTGTCTGCTTGAGATTCTGTCTCCCTCTCCCTCTGCCTTTCACCCCACTCGTGCGCCCACTCTCTCTCTAAAAATAAATATTTAAAAATATATATGTATGTATGTGTATGTCTGTGTGAGCGCCCACTCTCTAAAAATAAATATTTAAAAAATATATGTATGTATATGTGTGTGTATATATATATAATATATATTATATACCAAATATATATATAATATATATTATATACCAAATATATATATATAATATATATAAACCAGGCTGACAGAGGTATGAAGAGAAAGAAAGGAAAAAAGACCATCTAAATTCACACTTGGGATTGCCCAATTTAGTGAGCTAAAATACAAGACACTCAGCTAAATTTTAATTTCAGATAACAATGCATTTTTTAGACCCATGAAATATTTGACACTTACTAATAGTACAAAAATATCCATTGTTTATTTGAGATTTAAATTTAACTGGGTCTATGGTATTCACCTGGCAATCCTCCTCACAAGGGATGCTTCATCTTGCTTGGGAAGAGAATGTAGCTAAGAAATACTTGGAACAAAGTATACATCATTACAGACTATTAAAAAGATAATTTATTACACTGAAACTTAAAACCAATGTGCTAAGAGGGAGAGAAAAAAAGGACTGATTCTTAAAGTTAGGGTTGTGGCAATAGCTTGACTGTTGGTACTAGTTTTAAAGTGCTGAGTTTTCATATTTTCCCTTTGTGTGGGGTTTTTTTTTTTCCTCCCTGATATGATAGTTACATCACTGTGAAGTTGAGAGGAGTCTCAGCCTGGGCTGCTGGCCAGATACCAAGGTAATGTTGGAACCCTGCTATGACCTTTTAACAGTAGCCTGAATCTACCTTGTCAGAACATTATTTGTAAAATGTTCTCCCAGACTTCTCACTAACCACGTTCCCAATCATTCTCACTGGGCTGCAAGACTCCCTTTGAAGAAACATCAAAGCACACAATGTGATTTGGATGACTTTGTGACTCAGAACGCATGATTCTATTCTCATCCACTTTATTACTATCTTTAGCAGGTCATACAGACCTAATAGAAAATGTTTGATTGTGAATGTGGGTGAGACCATGACTGCTGGAGAGAGAAAGTGTTATTATTCCATAAAGAATACGTATCTGTTTAAGCAAAGAAGTGATGCTACATCATTGTTCTCCCCCTAATGAGTGTAGCAATCTGGTACGTGATGGAATGTATACACATACATACATCAATTACTACAATAAAAGTATAATAACTTCCAGGGATTTAGGATTTTTTTTTTATTTTCCTTAAATCTCTTACATTGATACTTTAATTACAAAAAATACACAAAAACCAAAATAAAAGGAAAAAAGCACAAGTCCCCTTATTGAAGGCTGTTAGACAAATTCTAGAAATCCTGCTACTTTAGACTGCTCCTGGCCAAAGAGAAGTCCTGGTAAACTTCAATTAAGGCAGAGGAATAAATGGCCCAAGATTTCAGAAGGATTGATTATTTCTGGTAAGGATTAAACTAGGAAGGCTTTTTAGCAATATTGGTGTTTTTATTGGACCTTGAAAAATAATATTTTAGAGTTTAGATTAAAACTATAATTTCCTAAGCAGAGAAGCCTAAAACCAAAAAAAAAAAAAAAAAAAAAAAAAAGTGCAAAGATAACAGTGTGCTTCTATTGAAAGCTTTGTAGTGTAGATCTAAGGGAGAGAAGCCACGGGCTACCCTGGTGCTTTTGAGGGCCCCACAAAACAGATACACATAAAAATAAAGTTATTATATCACACCTGGGAGGTTGTGGTTACTCTAGGTTTAATGCTCAGTGCTAACAGAAAAACTTACACATCCTAAACATCTGTTCCCTCCCATCAAACAGGCAAACCCTTCCCCAGATCTTTTCGTCAATTAAAAAAAAAAAAAATGTACAAGTTTACTACATCCAAATGCCGTAAAGGTCTAAAATTTGGGTCACTGCCAGCGTGAAAGATAAATATTGCTTCAGAGTTTGGGGAGAATGTGAAGGGCAGAAACATTTAAAGAAATTAATTTACTTCTTAAATTATTTCCATCAGCACGAATCCAAGCATGTTATGCCTATTGAAATATAATCTCCCAATACTAGTTCCAAGTATCCATTTTTTTTGCTCCCTTTAATGTTTCAGCTTATGGGTCCAGAGGTACCTATGAATTACAATAGGATTTTCCAAATTTGCACGTGGCAGCTAAGGAGTATTTTACAATATTACAAAATCTGTTACTTTTAAATTTGTACATGTGTAGCCTGAGATCCAACATGATTTACATAGACAAGTTGACACTAGAATTTCAAAAAGCTTACTTTGTATATTTAATAATCATAATCTTAAAAATTAAGTTAAAAACTGAACTTTAAATAATTTTAAAATTATTTTCATCACTTACAAATTGTATTGTCTTGATTTTTCACCATACCAACATGTATTAGTATAATTGACATACTATATCATTTTCAGCTGTACAATACAGTGCTTTGAGCTTTGTATGCATTGCAAAATGACCACCCAGTCTCGTTATCATCTGTCACAATGCAAAATTTAGCATTGACCCTATTCCCCATGCTGTATATTACATCCTCATGTTTTATTTTTTTTATTTTTTATTTTTTTAAGATTTTATTATTTGAGAGAGAATGAGATAGAGAGAGCATGAGAGGGGGGACGGTCAGAGGGAGAAGCAGACTCCCTGCTGAGCAGGGAGCCCGATGTGGGACTCGATCCCGGGACTCCAGGATCATGACCTGAGCCGAAGGCAGTCGCTTAACCATCTGAGCCACCCAGGCGCCCCCTCATGTTTTATTTTAAAACTGGAGTTTGTACTTGATCCCCTACATCCATTTTGCTCCCCTCAACTTGCTACCCTCTGGCAACCACCAACGTATTATCTGTATCTGTGAGTCTAGGTTTTATTTTGTTCCTTTTTTTTTTTTTGATTCTACATATAAGTGAAATCATACAGTATTTGTCTCTCTGACTTACGTCACTTAGCATATAAAGCCCTCAAAGGTCATTCAAGCTATCGCCAAAGGCCAAATTTCATGTTTTTATGGCTGAGTGCTATTCCGTCGCGGTGTACGTACACTTGATCTTAGCCAAAAGACTGAGAAACGATGTGGTATACGTGTGGATACACATCTTTATCCATTCATCTACTAATGGACACTTAAGTTGTATCCTGTCTTAGATAATGTAAATAATGCTGCATGAACATAGGGGTGCCTGTATCTTCAAATTAGTATTTTTGTTTTCTTCAACTAGATACCCAGAAATGGGACTGCTGGATCATAGGAAAGTTTTGTAATTTTTTGAGTAACCTCCATATGGTTTTCCACAGTGCCTGCACCAATTTACATTCCCACCAACAGTGTGCACGACTGATCACTTTTTTCTACATCCTCATCAACACTTGTTATTTCTTGTCTTTTTAATAGCCATTCTAATAGTTGTGAGGTGGGATGTCATGTGGTTCATGTGACCTTGAGAAAAATGTTTATTCTGCAGTTGTTGGATGGAACATTCTGTGTATGTTAGGTCCATCTGCTCTAGCGTTGTTCAAATCTGCAGTTTCATTACTGATTTTCTATCTGATCAATGCATTGATGAGAATGGGGTAGTAAAGTGTCCCACTATTACATGCACTTCTCCCTTCATGTCTGTTAATGTTTGCTTTATGTATTTAGATAGTCCTCTACTGTCTGACTGTACAAATATTCCATCTTCTTGAGACTGACCCCTTTATCATTAAGTAGTGCCCCTCTTTGTGTTTTATTAGTCCATTTTATCTGCTGTAAAGCCACACCAGCCTTTTCATTTCCATCTGCAAAGAATAGCTTATTCCATCCTTTCATCTATAGTCTGTGTGTGTCCTTACTTACAAAATGCTTCTGTTTTAGACAGTATATAAATGTGTCTTCTGGTTTTCTTTTTTTGTTTTTGTTTTTTAACTGTTCAGCCATTGGTTCTTTGGAGAATGCAGTCCATTTATATTTAAAATAATTATTGAGGGCGCCCGGGTGGCTCAGTTGGTTAAACGACTGCCTTCGGCTCAGGTCATGATCCTGGAGTCCCTGGATCGAGTCCCACATTGGGCTCCCTGCTCGGCAGGGAGTCTGCTTCTCCCTCTGACCCTCCCCCTTCTCATGTGCTCTTTCTCTCTCTCTCAAATAATAAAATCTTTTAAAAAAAAATTATTGATAAGTATCTATTTGCCATTGTTGATGGTTTTACAAACTGTTTTTGTAGTTCTTATCCATTCTTTCCTTCTTCTTGATCTTCCCTTTTGTATGGGGACTTTGTTTAATGTAATGTTTTGATTCTTTTCTCAATTTCTTTCGTGTATTTACTATAAGATTTTGCTTTGGGGTTACTGTGAGGATCACATATCATCCTATATATATAGGTCTATTTTAAATTGATTTTAACTTAAATTTAAACACATTCCAAAACTCTACATTTTAACATCCCCTCTACAGTTAATGTTTTTTTTAATTTTTATTTTTTTTTAGATTTTATTTTGAGAGAGAGAGGGAGCACACAAGCAGAGGGAGGGGCAGAGAGAGAGGGGAAATTTCAAGCAGACTCCTGGCTGAGCATGGAGCCAATGCAGGGTTCAATCTCATGCCCCTGAAATCATGATCTGAGCTAAAACCAAGAGTCAGATGCTCCATCAACTGAGCCACCCAAGTGCCCCAGTTTGTTTTTGATGTCACATTTTACATCTTTTCATTTTATGTATAGCTTCACTAATCATAGCTTTAATTTTACAACTTTTGTCTTTTAAACTTCATACCTTTATAAATTAATCCACCACCTTACTTGGGCTCTTCATCAGATTTTTGCTTTCTTCTGTTTTCTTGTTATTAGTGCCCTTTCTTTACGACTCAAAGAAGTCCCTGTAATGTTCCTTGTAAGGCTGGTTTAGTGGTGATGAACCCCTTTAGCTTTTGCCTGTTTAGAAAACTAATCTCTCTTTCAATTCTAAAGGATAACCTTGCCGAGTATTCTTGGTGGAAGTTTTCTCCTTTCAGCACTTGCAATAGGTCATGTCACTCCCTTCAGGCCTGCAAAGTTTCTGCTGAGAAATCTGCTGATACCCTTATGGGGTTTCCTTTATACTTAACAATTTGATTTTCTCTTGCTTTTAAGATCCTCTCTTTGACTTTTGACATTTTAATTACATGTCTTCTTGAGGAGCTCTTTGGGTTCATCTTTTTTGGAACTCTCTGAGCTTCCAGAACTTCTATGTCTATTTCCTTTCCTAGGTTAGGGAAGTTTTCAGCCATTATCTTGCTCTTCTCCTTCTAGGACCCCTATAATGTGAATATTATTTTGCTTGATGTTGTCACACAGGTCCCTTAAATTATCTTTATTTTTATTTCTTATTTCTTTTTGCTTCTGTGACTGCATGGGTTCTATGCTTTGTCTATCAGTTCACTGATCTGGTCTTCTGTTTCATACAGTTGGCTATTGAACCCTTCTTATGTATTTTGCAGTTATATTTTTCTGCTCTCACGGCTGTTTGGTACTTACCTGTGGTATTCTATGGCTTTGTTGAAGTTCTCACTGAGTTGATCCAGTTTTTAAGAGCTGGGTAAGCATCTTCGTGACCATTACTTTGAACTCTTGATCAGACAGATTGCTTATCTTTATAATTAAGCTCATTTTCTGAGGTTTTGTCTTCCTCTTTTGTTTAAAACATACTTCTCTGGTTTCTCATTTTACTTCACTCTATTTCTATATATCTTAAGCAAAACAGCTTCCTTTCCCAATCTTCAGGGTGTGTCCTTGGATAGGTAGTGATCCTTCTCCTTCACCTTGCCCTAGGCTCTTGGTTACTTCTTGAACCTTTGTGATGATCTAAACCACCTAATTTATTCTCAATAAGGACCCATTGTTGAGGGTGTGCTAAGACCTATCAGTGATCCAATAGGAAGAATCTCATTTAACACCTAGTTTCAGGCTGATGGCAGTCAGGCCCTCAGGCAGCAGCTTTTAAAGTAAGCAAATATGGACTGTCTTAACTTTAAGGTCACAATCATGAACACTACTAGCCTCCCAACTGGGAGATGTGGAGATATCCTCTGGGAGACAGTTGTGAGAATTAGGACTCTAGACAAGTGTATAAGTTCATTTCTGGAAGGTCTTGTAAAGCTGTAGCAAGGCCAGGGGGGTGCAGAAGGATGATATGTCTCTACTTACATTACGTATCTATGCAGTACTCTGGGGGTTGATTGTTATGGTCCCTTGGACCTGAGGCCCACCAGGCACAGGCAAAGTGTTTTCCTTGTGTCGTCTGCCTGCACCCAGGGGCTTTAGCAGGGCAGCTGTAAAGTGTAGGGGACAGGGCACAGTAGGTAGCTCCAGAAGGCGGGAAGGGGAGGGTGGAAGCCAATGGGCTTCAGCAGCAATGCTGCAGGAGAGTGCCCTGTCTGCATGTGCATTCAGGCCCCAGGATGAGCACAGAAGAATGCTGTGACCACTCACACTTGCCAGCCTCATCCAGAGAGTGTGGATTCTCTGCGACTGCCATGCTCTCAAGCCGTGGCAATGCAGTAGGAAGGTGCCACACACCTAAGCCTTTCTGCTTGCCTTAACAGGTTAGGTGGGAAGCACATAAATGGCCTCTGCTAATCCACAGAAAGCCCCATCTGTCTCCTACACACTAGCGGATGCCTAGGCTGGCAAAAGAACCTCATTTATATACAATCTAGGCGTTTTGCAAACTGGTGCTTTTGCACTGGATCTCCAGGTGAGAGAGATAGCACGTGAGCCCTTTAAAAGGAAAATTTCAGTTTCCTATAGCACTTTGGGTTCCTTGGACATTAGCCCGATTAATTTTCTAAGCCAGACCCAAGGGTTGGGGTGCCTGATATGGGGCACCAAGTCCTAGCTCCTCCGGGAGAAAGAACAGACTGTTGAGATTCTCCCTACTGTGAGCCCCTGGGCCAGCGGTGGGGTTTTGGTGAGACTACGTCTCCACCTCACCTACCTGTGTCAATGTAACCCTTTTATCTTTTGTTGTGCAATGCCATTCATCTAGTTTTCAAATGATCCATATGTCGCTCTAGGTCTGGTGTGTCAATGAGAGGGGCTGAGTTCATGATCTTCTTATGCTCCCACCTCAGGCCATTCTGTCTTCTGATTTTTAATGAGTGTGATGACTTTTTGAAATAAAGACAACCTTTTATAAAAACTCACATGAAAAGTAATTTTTGTTAAGTTTTTCTATTTAATTCTAATTTTTGATGATTATATGTTCACATTATGTGAACTCTCAATGAAATGTTTAATTTCTTAATCTTTTAGATCAATGCTCTCCATGATAGAAATATTTTCTACCTACCTCATCCCATATATTACCTACCAGGGACATGTGGCTATTAAACCATTCATATGACTATTGTAGCTGATAACTATAGTTTTAATTAATTTTAATTTGAATAATGTGTGATTAGTGGCTACTGAAATAGCACAACTTTAGAGTATTACTTTCTACTCACACAAATTATGAAAATATTTTATGGTACATTAAATTAGTAATTTGCTGAAATAAACACAGTAAGCTATTTTTTTAGGATTTTATTTGAGAGCGAGCGAGCGAGCACTAGTGCAGGGGGAGGGGCAGAGAGAGGAGATTCCCCAGTGAGCAGGGATCCTGATGCACAGGGCTCGATCCCACCACCCCAGGATCATGACCTCAGCCAAAGGCAGACACATAGCCGACTGAGCAACCCAGGTGCCCCTAAACACAGTAAACTTTATAAAATAATTATGTAGTAATTATAACTCCAGAACTCCCCATCCTATTATCAGTATACCTAGAAATGTGTAAAATAATACTCCGTCATCCTTAATATCTGGCCCATTTTATGTTTTATAAAAACATAGCTTTGTACCTATTTTTCAATTTCACTGATTTGAAAGCATATCAGAGTAGAAATAAAGTATATTTTATTTACTATATGGCTTAATCTACATTGTTTAAATACTTGGATACGTGGCATGTGGCCTTCCTTTCTCTCTTTTGCCTCTTCCTCAAATCAAGAGGTTATAGAGGGTAAGACTGAATGCATTAACCAGATAGATGAATACAATTCTAGACCATTATAGGCTTGGATAATATTTTAAGAATAACGTGATTTAAAAAATTAGAGCTAGGGGCACCTGGGTGGCTCAGTCGTTAAGGGTCTGCCTTCGGCTCAGGTCATGATCTCAGGGTCCTGGGATTGAGCCCCGCATCGGGCTCCCTGCTCCGCAAGAAGCCTGCTTCTCCCTCTCCCACTCCCCCTGCTTGTGTTCCCTCTCTCACTGTGTCTCTGTCAAATAAATTAATTAAAAATAAATTAGAGCTATATGATACAGTGTTTTATAAAGCATACTCTGGTGAAGAACATGAAGGAAAGATCTGATGAAGAAAGGACTAGAGAAGGAGCAGAGGCAAGGCTCTATGTGTGAAATGCAAAAGGCTCAAAATAGTGACAATGTAAATGTGAATAAAAAATAAAATAAATTAAAGTAAGATTTTACATGTTGTTCCTTAAAAAACACATTATGAAAAGGGGCCTGGGTGGCTCAGTCAGTTAACCTCAATTCCTGCTTTCAGCTCAGGTCATGATCTCAGGGTGGTGGGACAAAGCCCTGCATAGGGCTCCACACTCACTGGGGAGTCTGCTTGAGATTCTCTTTCTCTCTCCCTCTGTCCCTCCTTCCATTCACGTTGTGTACTAAAATAAATAAAATCTCAAAAAAAAACCCAAACACATTATAGAACCTCAACAAACAATACTGAAGAGAATGCTTTGAAAGAAAAGAACTGGAATTTTTAAAATCATCACTTTGTGGTAAAGGCATGGCAAATGCCAAGAAAGTGCTTGAATAAAGTCCTAGTTTCATTTTATAGCTTTCTGGGAAACTAAGCATTATTATTTGAATTCTTTGAGCATTTGTTTTGTCATCTGTAATATGAGAACCATCACATATACTTCGGTGGATGACTTTGAGAATCAATAGATAGCGTGGGTGGAAGTGCTTAGTATAATCCTAAGTACTGTGCAAAGTATAACGATAAATCATTTTTGTACTAATAATGGGAATTGTTAACCATTACATGATTCACCTTATGTTAAGGTTTTAATATTGATAAAAATCATCCACTTAGTGATTTGTTTTATTAAAAATAAAAGCTAAAATCTTTTTAGATTCTAAGTCCATAATTTCTAAGGATTCCAAAACTAAGCAACCTTGGCTAGAAATATGACACATGATAAATTGTTCTGGAAAGAAAAACAGTAAGATTTGCAGTTTGTCATGCATTTATAAAGGTTATTATTTCAAGAAAGCAGGGTAATCCCATTGTTTCTATTCATACTCAGTTCAGGTAACTATTTGTCATGGCCAAAATGCTTAGTACCAAATGAGTGGGCAGCTCAGAAGACCAAGACAAAGAGAGACGGAGAAAGACAGAGAGACTTCTGAAGTACATGTTATCTAGAGCATATCATTGCATACTTCAAGAGGTTGTGAAATAGACTATGTTTCCCCACCTTTGAGAAGATTCATTTCTTACATTAGAATTAGTAAAATATAAAAATTCATACCTTTAATTCCCTTTAGGTCAAAACTAAACTATTAAGTCCATATAATCAAACTTGCAGAAGAAGAAAATTGAATAATCAAATACTGGGGTTTAACATTTGAACTATTGCCAGAAATGACTTCTAGCCATCATAGGGCTTACTCATGTTCATCTTGTTGATACACGGTATCCAGAATTATAATTAAAGTTATAAGCCCTATTACAGTTACATCAAAGACATACTTTGTAAACAGCTTTAAAAAAGCTTTTAAGGATGTATCATTATTGTAAGTACAGAATACCTGTAACTATTTTTTTTAAGTATCACATTCCGTAAAACAAATGTGTATTTATTTGCCTGTATCTAAATGTGGCTACACCGTGAGTTTGCTTATAGAATATACACTGTGAAAAATAGAATTTTTGGTATTTTTTTATTAAGGAAATAGACTGAAAAATACTGATTTTAGACTTATGAATTGATAGCAGTACAGCTAGGTTTATCATCTGTTAGTTTCTCTGAAGTATCTTATCAAGTCCCCTTTGCTGCCTTCAGGACTACCTTCATTTTTCATCGAAGAAAACAGGGACAGTTCAATTCTTCATATATTTTTAAAAATGTCTCAATCTGGTAAGGGGCATATATAAAGTGTTTACAGCTAACATCATACTTAATCATGCTATATTGAACACTTTTTTACTAAATTTGGGAAAATGAGAGTGTCTGCTCTTACCACTTTAACACTGTTCGGTAGTCCCCCTACCACCTCCCCAGTCCATGGTTTTGCTTTCTGTGGTCAAGTTGTCTACAGTTAGCAGAGGTCTGGAAGCCGATAATCCTCCTTCGGACATATCATCGGGTCAGTAGTAGCTTAACTGTATGTCATTCACCTCACTAAATCTCATCACGTGGGCAGTTTACTATTTCACATCATCACGGGAAGAGGGTATAGAGTATGGATCAATAATGATTTGAAGAGAGAAAGACCATATTCAAAGAACTTTATTACAGTATATAGTCTTAATTGTTTTAATTGTTCTATTTCCTTATTATTGTTAATCTCTTACTGTGCCTGATTTACGGTTATCATAGGCATGTACGTATAGGAAAAAACACTATGTATGTTTAGGCATCCACAGGGGAGCTTGGTATGTATTCCCCATGAATAAGGAGGGATTACTATATTTTAGGTCTTATCAAGTGCAATTAGGCAAGAAAATGAAACAAAAAGTATAAGGTTTATCACACAATAAGCAAAACTATCCTTATGGACAAACAACATAATTGTCTATATGTAACACCCTAAGGAACCTTTCTTTTTTTCCTAAGGAATCTTAAAAATCCTGTTAGAATTAATAAGTAAAATTTATATGCAAACATCAACTTATTTGCTTATGAAAGGAAAAACTTGGAAAATAAAAGAACTGTTCCATTTGAAATGGCATAAAATTTAAATAGAGAATAAATTTGACAAAAGATAACACCACTCTTCTACACTAAGTAAAAAAAAAACTAAATAGAGGGCTATCCCCAAGTTCATATATTTGAGCACTTAATATTGCTAAGATGTTCTTTCTAAATTGATCTATGGATACAGCACAATCCCAATCAGTATCTCAGCGGTCTTTATTGAAACATGTAAATGCAGGGACTCCTGGCTGGCTCAGTCAGTAGAATGTGCAACTCTCAACCTCAGAGTTTTGAGGTGGAGCCCACGTTGGGCATGGAGCCTACTTAAAAACAAAAACAAAACAAACAAAAAAACATATAAATGCAAAAGACCTATCCTTGCCGCCAAACAATTTGAAAAAAAAGAGCAAAATCACAGGACTTAATACTACAGGATTACAAGACTTACTATTAAGCTTCAGTAGTCAAAGCAGTGCAGTTTTTATAGGAGGTTATACAGTTAGACCAATGGAACAAAATCGAGTCCAGAAACAGACCCACACATTAATAATGAATTGATTTTCACAGAAGTGTTGGACCAATTCAACGGGGAACAAAAAACTTCAACAAATGGTGATGCAACAACTAAATATCCAACAGGAAAAACATGAGCCTCAATCTCTACTCACACACACAAATTCAAGGTGAATTATAGACATAAAGATGAGAGCTGAAACTATAAAACTTCTAAAACACAACAACAATGAAAATCTCTGCAATCCTGACAAAGGCAGGTATAGACAGACAATAAATGCACTAAACCTAAAACAAACACTTAGAAACTGGACTTCATCATAAGTAAAATCTGCTTATCCAAAGACCATGAGGAAAATAAAGTGAAGACTCAAATCAGAACAAAATACCTGCAATACACATGTCACAAAGACCTTGTATCCAGAATATGTTAAGAATTCTCACATCTCGGAAGTCTGTTTTGTGAACACACTTTATAAAATTTGAAAGAAAACTAACTTTTTTGATATTATCTAAGTAATACAGCAATTTCCTTACCTGAATCTTCACAGAAATATTCTGGAAATGAGGCATGCTAATTGCTTAAATCCATTCAGATATACCTAGGAATACATAAAAGTAAAACATAGTAAAAAAAAAAAATTCCAACCAAAAAACAAAGATAATAATAAAACAATAAAAACACTAATTCTTTGACTAAAAAAGCATTATTTTATCAATAAACATTTTTTATGGTCTACTAACACAATCTTCTCATTTCCTTCTAAAGAAGGTTTGGGACAGGGTAAATTTCAGTTCAATATAATTATAAAGTCATCGGGAACTAGTTATTCTCCCTTCCTCTGGTTTCTCTACACTTGATTTACCAACTTTTAACACCAAAAATGATCTATTTACTTTTACCTTGAAACATCAATTTTCAGACTTGACATTTAGGTTGGAACTCCTGGGAAGGATTCCTTAGAAGATAGTATCAAAATATGTGTAAGATAATTTTCCCTAACTTTATCACACTTGACATTGACTCTCAAATATACAATATTGGAATTTCATTAAAATTTGCAATTCTTAACACCTATGATTGAAACAAGGGTCCTATAACTACTGAATGACAATAGTTCTAAGACCTGTTCAAAAATTACAAATTTCAAGTATCAATATTTGGATGTTTACTTCAATATGCAAAGTCTTAAAAGCATTATGAATATGGTATTTAGAACATCTTCACATTGATAAAAGATTGCATATAAAGGGAAAATATTACATGTTATGCATTTATGCACATTTCTACAGATGTAAATTCACAACTAGTGTAAAAGGACTGAAGTAAGTAATGAAGATGTTACAGTGTTGTGGGTACTGTTAACTGCTTAAATAAACTTTCTTCCAGAACCAAGCTTATCACCAAGGAGAAACTGCTGATAGTATAATCCAAATTCAGAAGACAGGAACAATAGGAGCAAAGAAAAAGTAAGTTTCAAATAAAATCTAAAGAATAGAACACAGAAAAAGCAGAGCTCTGAATATATAAAGCAGGATTCATTGTTAATGCATGAAAACAATAAAGAGCAAAGTCTAGAATCATGAACTTAGAAAAACTATCCTGGCCTGTTTGCTCTCTTAAAAGCACAGGAAAACAAATTTGATTTCAAAATGTCAAACCAACAACAAATAGATCCTGGTCAAAACTCAGTACAAAATTATCACATGAAAAACAACCTAAGTACCAAAATAATGTATAAACACTTAATGAAAAGGAATGTATGCCCACAAACTAGATTTTTAAAAAGCAATATTTCAATCTAAAGCTATTTTTTCAGCTGTGCTGGAATACAATTAACATATAATCTTGTGTACATTTAAGGTATACCATGGGATAGAATACAACATACATACTGTGAAGTGAATATCGTAATAAAGTTAAAAAAATCCATCACCATATATGATCACTGTTCTTTTGTATGTAATGAGAACATTTGAGATTTATTCTCTTAACAGTCAAGTACCTGAGGTACCCCAGTATTATTCATCCTGTTAAAGGAAATTGGTACCATTTGACTAATATCTTATTTCCCACAAGCCCCCAGGACCCTAGCATCTACCATTCTATATTATTTCTCTGGGTTCAGCTTTTATTAGATTCCACATGTAAATGAGATCATAAGGAATTTGCCTTTCTTTTATTTGTTTCACTTAGCATAATGCTTTTCAAGTTCTACTCTGTTACAAATACCAGGATAGTGCTTTGTATGCCTAAATAATATCTCATTGTACATATACACAACATTTTCTTTATGCTTTCCTGTGTCGAAGGATACTTGGGTATAGACTGTTTCTGTATCTTGGCTATTATGAAAAATGCTACAATAAACATGCAGGTGCAGATATCTTTTCCAGATAATGATTTTATTTCCTTAGGGTATATATCCCAGAAGTGTGTTTGCTGGGTCATATAGTTCTATTTTTAATTTTTTGAGCAACCTCCCTACTGTTTTCCATAGTAGAGGCACCAATTTACATTCGCACCAACAGTGCACAAGGGTTCCATTTTCTCCAAATGCTAGCCAACACTCATTATCTCTTATCCTTTTGATAATGGCCATTCTAACAGGCTTGAGGCTGTATCTCATTGTGGTTTTGATGCACAATTCCCTGATACTACAGATGTTTTAACACCTTTTTATGTACCTGTTGGCCCTTTTTATGGTAGGTCTTCTTTGGAAAAAGGCCAATTTAGGTCCTCTGCCCAGTTTTTAATTAGATGTTTTTATTGTTCCTGATTTATGAGTTCATTATTCATTTTGAAGATTAACCCCTTATCAGATAGTTTGCAAGTATTTTCTTCTATCCCATAGGTTGTCTGTTCATTCTGTTGAATGTTTCTTTTGCAGCTTTTAAGTTTGATGAAGTCCCACTTGGGTTTTTTTGCTTCTATTTCTTATGCTTTGGGTGTCATATCCAAAACACTGTTGCCAAAGCCAACATCAAGGAAATTGTCCCCTACATTTTCTTCTAATAGTTTTATGGTTTCACATCTTTGGATCTGCCTGCCATATACTTCTTGTTCCCTCTTCTCAGGAGTAGGAGGTTTCTTAAGATTGTAGGCCTTTGCTCAATGTTTAAGATAAAATGCATGCTTGCAGGCTTTTCCTTAGGCAGTGCTGAATGCCCCAAGTTTATGTGCTTTCTCCAGACCCCACAGATCAGGGCTGTGTGTGTGTGTGTGTGTGTGTGTGTGTGTGTGTGTGTGAGCCTATGTGTTCACTAGCCATCTGCAGAGTCTCACTCTCACCACCCTCGTGGACCTGTACAGGGAGCTGGCCATGAAGCGAGTGTATGTGGTGATGAGGCACATTCTCAGGGGCTTGCAGGCCCATCTCCTTGATGGATTCCTTGAAGCTCTTAGTAGGATCTGCATCCCTTTGCTGTCTCTCAGAGCCCTGGCTACTGCTCTCCCAGCACCTCTCCTCAGTATTAGGGGTGGGGGCAATAAACAAGGGAGCCCCTTTGGCAGCCACGTGGTTGCTCACATGCTCTCACCAAAGATACAAATGTAGGGACCTAAAGGGGTACATGCACCCCGATGTTTATAGCAGCAATGTCCACAATAGCCAAACTGTGGAAAGAGCCAAGATGTCCATCGACAGATGAATGGATAAAGAAGATGTGGTGTATATATATACAATGGAATATTATGCAGCCATCAAAAGGCATAAAATCTTGCCATTTGCAACGACATGGATGGAACCGGAGAGTGTTATGCTGAGCGAAATAAGTCAATCGAAGAAAGACATGTATCATACGACCTCACTGATATGAGGAATTTTTAATCTCAGGAAACAAACTGAGGGTTGCTGGAGTGGTGGGGGGTGGGAGGGATGGGGCAGCTGGGTGATAGACATTGGGGAGGGTATGTGCTATGGTGAGCACTGTGAATTGTGCAAGACTGTTGAATCACAGATCTGTACCTCTGAAACAAATAATACATTATATGTTAAAAAAAAAAAAGAAGATAGCAGGAGGGAAAGAATGAAGGGGGGGAAATTGCAGGGGGAGATGAACCATGAGAGACGATGGACTCTGTAAAACAAACTGAGGGTTCTAGACAGGAGGCAGGGTGGGAGGATGGGTTAGTCTGGTGATGGGTATTAAAGAGGGCACGTTCTGCATGGAGCACTGGGTGTTATATGCAAATAATGAATCATGGAACACTACATCAAAAACTAATGATGTAATGTATGGTGATTAACATAATAAAAAGAAAAAATACTAAAAAACAAATGTTTTTACGTTAACAGCGCTAAATCCAATAATATGCTTGAGGCAAGAGATAAATACATTTAGAAAACTAAAAAAACTTAAAAGGATAGACATAAAAAGAATGTAGAGTTCAGGAGATTTTCTCCCAATTTTCACTTTCCCTTTACAATTTTGGCATTCCATAGCATGGTATAAGAAAATCTAAAACTTCGGGTGCCTGGGTGGCTCAGTTGGTTGGGCGACTGCCTTCGGCTCAGGTCATGATCCCGGAGTCCTCGGATCGAGTCCCACATCGGGCTCCCGGCTCAGCGGGGAGCCTGCTTCTCCCTCTGACCCTATCCCCTCTCATGCTGTTTCTCTCTCTCTCTCTCTCTCAAATAAATAAATAAAAATAAAATTTAAAAAAGAAAATCTAAAACTTCAGTCAAAAAATACATTCAGACAATGGAAAATGCAATGATCCATTTAATATTGTTGGAATATTTTTAATATTATATATTTTTAATAGACTTGCTTTAAAATAGCAGGCCACATATTTAAATTTCTAGGATTATATTACTTAGAACATGGACATACAGAATTCTTGAAATGCAGTCCTATCATTAGTGTATTCTAGATTTCTCTCTTTTTAATGGCAATAAAAGGGGCTACATACTATTTATTTTCATTCAAAAGCACTCTAGGGCAAACCTTTTATTATCATCACAGCATCCATTCACACTCAGAACACTAGTTAGTAATTGCCAAACTGTCACTGGGATAGGGTTAAGAAAAGAGATGACTAGAAATTAGAAATATCACAGGTAGAAATAACACAATATTTAAGAAGTTTATGTTAAAGACATCCTTTGAAAATGAATTTGCTTGTCTGATATGGTTTTACAAACTACAAACATATCAGTAAAATTCAAGTATTGTTGAGAGATAGTAATTAATGTTTCTTTCTTAATCTTGATGTTTTAACAATGTCATCTATCCCCAAACTTCCATCAGAATAGTTTGAGGACGTTTAGGGCAAAGAACCTATTCTCATCAACCTATTTTTAATTAAATCATACCATGTCTTCAAATCTCCTTCTATTAACCAGAAAGTTTCACTTGCATTATGATTCTTTCACAGTATCTTCAAATTTTCTACATGCCTGAAATGTTTTAATTTACATATTAATGTGTTTTGTCTTGTAAAGTTTCTGATCAATGTTCTGATTCTTCTGTACTTAAGTTTTTTCTTCCTCTAGGTTTAGCCTTTTTTTTTTTTTTTTAATCTTCAGCCTTTGTATATCCAACCAAAATGAGCCCTCTGAAATTTCTCTGTGACTCACTAGTCCTTTTCAGCAGATGGCATGGTTATTTAGGCTAAACAACTTGTCAACAGGGCAAGGTAATTATTCTTGTAAGTTTTTTTTTTCTAGAACAATAGGGTGTCTGTGTGTGTAAAATTAACATTGACTCATGCTGAAAAAAGGAAAATGAACTGAACAAATTCTCACGAAACATGGCTATACCAAAATCATGAAAGTAAAGAACCACGAAACACCCAAATGAACTGGAACATTCCACTGCCATTTTGTATTTTTATTTTTGTTAAATTCAAGGCTAATCTGGTACAAAAGCTAAAAACCAAATACGCTCTTTTGTTCCTACTAAGCTTAGATGATAAATAAATTAGCCTTATAGAACTGATATAGTTAAATATTTTTCCTTTATCTCAGTTTTCATAAATAGATAATGGAAGTCAGGTTTCTATTGGAGCTGGGGTTAGAGAGGGGTTCAGGTTTCAGAGTTCTAACACCAATCACTTGTTAGCTAAGTGAAATCAGGCCTTTGTGGGTCTCAGTTTTAGCCATAATACTGAAATGATAATAACAAAAATACAGGGTTGTAAGTCTAAGAGATAATGTGCAAAATCATTATTTACCCACTAGCTCAAAGAAGCAAGCAAAAAAGGCAGAACACCTCAAGGAACAAGATCAAAAGGAATGTGCTTTTTTCTAGCAACAGAAGTGATTTCTACACATACTTCAATGTATGCATTGCTGCACGACATCAAAGAACACTAACAGCGGCCTTACAAACTTTACTTTTGTATCTGATAGCTGATTCCAGCTAAGCCAGGTCACACTACTTTCTGCATTTGCCAGAGGGAAGCTATTCCTTATCATATAATCTAGCCATCTATATACACAGTGATCATCATGGAAAAATCTCAAGGACTTTGAAGCGTGTTCTTGAAACACTGTTTTTGTAAATGTAATTATATCAATGTCTCTCCTAGCATCTCATCACCCAGATCCCAACTACACAAGTTGTTCATGTGTTTGCTCCAGCTACCAATAGACAGAACTTAGCACTTACTGATTTTGACCTCCCAAATTAAAAACAAAACAAAAAACCTGTCAAATAAAATGCTTAGTGATCAATATAGTATTTCCTGATTTTACTGAATTTTTTTTCCAAGGAGAATACTGAGCGGAGCTTTATGATTCCAGTCACAGCATTGCATTCCAACTCCTCATCCTCCACCACCTCCTCCAATCACAGTTCTTAGCAAATTGGAGCATTATCTGATTACAGGTGAGGTTCTCCTAGGAGGGATTCTCACATTGACCACATTAAGAAGCAACTACCTCTCTTTCAAGTGTCTACAAAATGGTTTTCAGATTCCCTAAAGATGACCAACCTAACACCACACTATAGCAAACACCAAATATACTCTGGAATTGTAGGTACTCCCATAGCAAAGTGTAGTACTGGGTTGGAAAGAAATGATTTCCCTGGGGCACCTGGGTGGCTCAGTCGGTTAAGCATCTGCCTTTGGTTCAGGTCATGATCCCGGAGTCCCAGGATCGAGCCCCACATCAGGCTCCCTACTGAGCAGGGAGTGTGTTTCTTCCTCTGCCCCTCACCCTACTAGTGCTCTTTCACTCTCTCTCCCCCTCTCTCTCTCTCTCAAATAAATAAAATCTTAAAAAAGAAAGAAACGATTTCCCTAGGGAGTGAGAAGTAATGTTGTGTCTGGTGAGAAACATCTTTAAAAACCCTTTCCCTAGAGGGGTGCCTGGGGGGTACAATCACTTAAGCATCCGACTCTTGGTTTCGACTCAGGCCATGTTCTCAGGGTCATGAGATGGGAGTCCCATGTCAGGCTCCATGCTCAGTGCAGTCTGCTTGAGATTCTCTCTTCCTCTCCCTCTGCCCCTCCCTGTCATGCTCGCTTGTACTCTGCTCTCTCTCTTAAGATTTAGATAAATCTTAAAAAACCAAAAACCAAAAACCAAAACCAAAAACACATCTTTCCCCTAGAGATGGCAGTATTTGTTAGTTCCTGAGCAGTGGATTTCAGAGATAAAGCATGTCAGCACACCACTGAGGAGGCCTATTAATTCCTTACATGTCTTATGGACTGCAGAAAAGGTGGGTTAAAATAGATGAGGGGGTTGTGTGTGACAGAAATATCAGAAAAGCTTGTCTCAGTTTTGAGATCTTGAAAAGTAGACTGTGATCCAAACGTTTAGGAACAGTACCCAACCAGATAGGTTTTAAAAATGATCTTTGGGGATGGCTGGGTGGCTCAGTCAGTTAAGTATCTTTGGCTCAGGTCAGGATCCTGGGGTCCTGCGCTCGAGTCCCATATGGGGCTCCTTTCTCAGCGGGGAGCCTGCTTCTCCCTCTGCCTGCCACTCCTCCTGCTTGTGCTTGCTCTCTGTTAAATAAATAAATAAAATCTTTAAAAAAATAATAAATAAAAATTAAAAAATAATAAAAATGATTCTTGGGGGAAAAAAATGATCCTTGGGGCACCTGGCTATCTCAGTGGGTAGAGCATGTGACTCTTGATCTCGGGGTCCTGTGTGCCCCACAATGGTTGTAGAGATTACCTTAAAAATAAATAAATAAATAAAAACAAATGATCCTTTGGTTATTCTGACATAAACTTCAGCTGGACTTGCAAGAAAATACAGAAATGCAAAGCCAGACTGTAAATATGGTTGCCATAACCTACATCAAGTAAGCATGAGGTCAAGGATTTTGCTCTTTAGGGATAAAAATATGTGTAAACTGTGTAGATCAGACACAAAATTGTTTTTATTTTTATTTTTTTTAAAGATTTTATTTGTTCATTTGAGAGAGAGGGAGAGAGAGAGCACAAGAGTGGGGTGAGGGGCAGAGGGAGAAGCAGACTCCCTGCTGAGCAGGGAGCCCAATATGGGACTCGATCCCAGGACCCTGGGATCATGACCTGACCTGAAGGCAGTTGGTGAGCTGACTGAGCCACCCAGGCACCCCCAATTTTTTTTTATATTAACTTAATTTATACCCATCTGTATTAAGAGTAACTCATCTTTTTCAGATGTTTCCAGGAATGTTGGAATAAGAATAAAGCATACAAGTAATATTCACTGAAAAAGATTACCAATGATATGACTGTTACCTATATAAAACCTCAGTAATTGTAAGGACTCATTCCATCAATACACAAATGGCATTCCATGTTTTTAGCTTTATTTTACCTGCCTTTCAGAGTCATCTTTGGACACTACTCCTATTCTTCACATTTGAGAAGATGAAAAGGTATTTCTAAAAAATACAACATAAATAATGGTGCTTTTCTTTTCTGGTCTTTGATAGAATTGGATTTATTTTGTGGTTGAGCAGCCTTCAGTGTCTTAGTGAGAAAAAGTTCACCACCATCCTACGAATACCAACCCACCACAGTCTCATCAGGGGCAAGTTTCGCTCAAATATATGAGAAAGCTTCCTACAGGTCAAATACAACCACAGAATAAAAACGTAATAAATTTTGATCTCAAAAACCTACATTTCTGATGCTACCTTCAAACAAAGTGAACATATGATTGACTTCAAATAGAAAAATAAAGCATTCGCCTTCTATGAAGTATAAATTTAAATCTAAAGCAGGGGTTCTACAAGTGTGTTACAAGGACCCTTGGCTGTCCTTGAAACACTTGCAAGGGTCTGCAAGCAAGACTCTTCTCACAGGGCGCCTGGGTGGCTCAGTTGGTTAAGCGACTGCCTTCGGCTCAGGTCATGATCCTGGAGTCCCGGGATCGAGTCCCGCATCGGGCTCCCTGCTCGGCGGGGGGCCTGCTTCTGCCTCTGACCTTCCCCCCTCTCATGTGCTCTCTCTCTCTTTCTCTCTGTCTCA
Organism: Mirounga leonina; assembly: GCF_011800145.1. Classification (NCBI taxonomy): domain Eukaryota; kingdom Metazoa; phylum Chordata; class Mammalia; order Carnivora; family Phocidae; genus Mirounga; species Mirounga leonina. Next base: position 11,842,304 of record NW_023270158.1, read on the forward strand.
AATAAATAAATAAAATCTTAAAAAAAAAGAAAAAAAGACTCTTCTCACAATAATCTAGTATCATTTGCCTTTTTCACACTCACTCTCTTGCAAGTATTACAGTTGAATTGTCCAGTAGTTCTAGGACACAGGCTATTTCAACTGATACAGAATCATGACAAAGCAACTGTGTTCTACCAAGCCCGGAACAGTTTAAGATGGCAACATGAGAAAACCCTAAATTTATCTCTTGCTGTGGACACGTCCAATTCTACAGCTACATACAGAACAATTTCCTCTGAAAAAGACATGAAAAGTGACTGAGCAGTTCCTTCACATTAACAACCTGAGAAAGGCCACATGGAGGTGGAAAGGAGAGGCTAACACCCAATCTCATCAAAAACCCCACCCCGGCTTGGGGTCCACAATTAGGAGGCTCTCACTAACTCAGAGTTTTGTCCTGAGAAATATACTTCTACCCCACGCAAAACATCCTGACTTCTATGACTTGCACCTGAGAGGCAAGCCCCCCAAATATGTGGCTTTGAAACTAACGGAGCTCTTGTCCAAGAGACCAAAAGGATTATAGGGATCTGAGAAACAGCTCTTCAAAGGCCAGGTTGACTCACTCATCCCAAGGCCCAGTGTTTGAAAAGCACTGGGACTTTACATGAAAGAAACTCCCTTCCTAATCTTCAAGTCTCACCAAAGGGACAGGGACCTGCTGGGATATTCTCCTGGATGGAATCTGGCTTGGTGTCATTTTCATGCTGTCCCTCTGCAAAAACCTGCAGGAATATTTTTTTCATGTTTTTTTCTGAAAACAATTCGAGCTATTCAAAACACTTGCAGGAGTTTAACACAACACCATACTTCTCATTTTTATAATAGAAAATATAATTTTTACCACAAAATTATGTTAGTTATATCTACGTGTATGGGTTTACTGTTTATACATGTTTTATATTCTTTTCAGTTTTAATTTCTAACATGGTAATATTAGATTGAACCCACATCACCATTTTTGGGATCCCCAGTAATTTTTAACAATTTAAATGGTTTCCCTGAAACCAAAGAGTTTGAGGACCAATGATGTGAAGACCTGACTATTTCTGTTCTTTATCTCAAGACCTTTGACCTAACAAATAATTTAACAGTTCAAGGAATTTTGACCTTCTTTTAAATAAATATGTAATTCTATTACTTTCAGAATATGCCTTAGAAAATCTGATCCAAAACAAAAGTAGATATTGCAGTAAGTTCAGTTAGCAGGAACACTTATAATTTGCAATGATGGATCAAATACTGAGAAATAACACCAAAGAAAAAGTGTTAAATAAGTTTACTTATTATCATTAAACAGTTCTTACAGCATATTACAATAATTTAATATTAAAATTTTTAATCTTTTTTAACCCAAAGTGTTTATCTTATTGATTTAAAAAACATGTAATTAAACAAGAACATTGCCTCAACAATATTTTCCCTTCAAGTGTTTCTCACTTTAGGATTATGAAGGAACCACCAATTGACAACTACAAAGCACCTCATTAATTATCTGATAAGATAGTCAAACAAAACATGGCACTTGGTGTTAAAGAATTGTGATATATTTCTTCTTTTAAAAGGAATTCTTTGGGAGAACTCAAAAGTAATTTTACCACCAAACTCTGACAAGACATCTCAATCTTGTGCTGAAACTGCTGTTTCAGGGTTGGACTACTTTTGAGAAAAATCTGTCAATCAAGCTAAATTGTGTGGTGGCTTGTCAATCCTTGCCCACAAGCAATTAGAAGAAAATGACCTACAGCATTTCCATTTGCACAGAGAGAATTTAAAGGCCTGTCTCCAAAGGTGAAAGGCTATTTTATTAAGCCATTGGTGACAGAAAAAGAGGCCCTCTTGATGGGAGTTCAACCCATAAATAACGTTGTCCTAGCAATAAACAGTAGTAATTGTGCCTTGGAACTAAAAAGGAATTAGGGCAGTCATACTAAATATAAAGCAACAAGCCTACATTACAGCAATTTGCTTTACACTGTTTTTTTTTTTTTCCCCTTAAAATAACACTTTTGTAAGCCTCCCAGATTATGTAAACTTTTGGCATGTGTATGAGTTTGGGCACTTGAGGGTTATGGTAAAATAAAGTGAATATAAGTTGTTTGGTAAGTGAAAACTTTTCTTGTGTATTCTTAATATCAAATATGACACTTGCTTATTTTTATAATACAAAATTTACTATCTTGACCATTAAGTGTACTGTTTATTAGTATTAAGTACATTCATATTAGTGTGCAACCATTACCACTACCTCCACAACTTTATTTCACAAAACCACAACTCTGCACCAGTTACCAATAATTCCCCACGGCCCCCTACTCCCAGCCCCTGGCAACCACCATTCTCTGTTAAGACGTGTGAGGTTTTTTTCCTCCAGATTCCACATGTAAGTGAGATTATGCAGTATTCCTATTTCTATGTCTGATTTCACTTAGCATCATGTCCAAAACGTCTAGCACATATCAAAGACAGAACTTCCTCCTTCTTTATGGCTGAATATTCCACTGTATGTATATCTATTTACATACTCACACCCCCATTACATTTTTTTTTTATCCATTCATCTGTCCATGGATACTAAGGTTGTTGCCTTATCTTTGGCTATTGTGAACAATACTGCCATGAACATGGGGACACAGATATATCTTGGAGACAGTGATTTCATTTCCTGCAAATACATACTCAGAAGGGGGATTACTATATCACATGGTAGCTATATTTTTAATTTTCTGAGCAAACTCCATACTGTTGTACACAATGGCTATACCAATTTACACTCCTACCAACAGAGTACAATTGTTCCCTTTGTTCCACATTCTTGCCAATATTTATATCTCATCTTTTTTGATAATAACCACCCTAAAAGGCATGAGATTATCTCATTGTGGTTTTAATGTGCGCTTCCCTAATAACGTTAAGTATCTTTTCATGTAATTGCTTGCTATTTTTAGGTCTTCTTTATAAAATTTTTTAAGACTTTATTTGAGAGAGAGAGAGAGCACACTAGAGATAGCAAGCATGAGTTGGGGGCAGAGGGAGAGGGAGAAGCAGGCTCCCCGCTGAGCAGAGATCCTGATGAGGGGCTCAATCCCAGGACCCTGGGATCATGATCTGAGCTGAAGGCAGACACTTAACTGACTGAGCCACCCGGGCACTCCTTAAAAATTTCCTTTCAGGTCCTTTGTCCATTTAGTTGGATGGTGTTTTGCTATTAGGTTGATCCTAATTGTTCCACCTAGTGTGACAGAGTTGGAACAGTGAAGTTCCAAGATTCTCAATACTTGGTCTGTTAATACATGTCATCATCTTGACTATTAATAAACACCTTTTCTCTTTGTAAAAGGAGAAAAACAACAATGGACCTTACTACCTTAAAAGATGAACATTCAGTGAACTCGTATGTATCATCAGTGAAAACCCATACACACCACAGTACCTCCCTGGGAATCAGATTTAATTGTGTAGAGGAAAGAATGTTCCAATTGCTCACTGTGCTGGTTTTCTTATTTTATTATGTACCTCTTGTGTATAGGAGCAGGAAAAAAAAAAACCTGATTGAGAATAAGTGAACTATGTAAATATAAGACAAGATTATTGTGGCTCTTGATATTATAGAATAAGGAAATATCAGGTGTTTAAGCAAGGATGACAAGAGTTCAAATCCCACCTCCTTTATTTCCTTGCCTTTGACCAAGTTACTCAAGCTTTATCAACTTCAGTGTTCTCACCTGACCAGTAAGGATGGTGATCATCACCTTGAAGTGGTGAATCTCAAGCAGGGACAACTATTTCCTTGAAGGAACATTTGGGAATGTCTGGAGACATTTTGGGTTGTCACAACTGGAAGGAATGCTACTGGCATCTCATGGTAGAGAACAGGGTGGCTGCTAAACATCCTACATTGCACAGGACATCTCCCCCCAAAAACAAAGAATTATCTTGGCTTGGACGCTAAGAAATCCTGCCTTTAGTGGACTTACTGTAAGACTCAAAAGAGATTCCCTACATGAACACAACTAGCAAAGCACCTAGGACATAATCAGTGCTGCACATACTATTATATCACTTGTTAAATTCACCCTCCTTTGAGTATAAATGTGTTATCTACAGTCATGACCTAAATTTGGATGTGTTGATCCTCCTGTCTAGTTTATTAGCTGGATGTCCAATCCTTTCCCTGGGTTCTTCTACTCAATTCCAATGAAACTCCAAGAAGGTTTGTATGTGTTACATAAATACCTCTAAATCTCTTGTTTTAGCTCCAGGTAAGATGGTTTTCCTTTTTGTCTATTGAGCCAGGGTGGGATGGGGGCAGGGAATATGCAAGGTGCTTGCTTCCATCTTGAGAGCCTCACCCAACAACTCTGCCCATTCTTTGCCCTATTATCTTCAAGTACAGTACAATTTGATTACAGAGAAAAATCTGATTGCAAAAATAATCAGAAAGTTTAATAATTTTAAGTATTGGTAGATGTGGGATTTAGGATGCTGCATTCATTACTGATGATAGTATAGAATGATGCCATCTGACCTCATAAAATGGGAGTATATGGCTAACTCTAAAATGCAGTGATTCCACTCTAAAGTTAACAAGCATGATGACCTCCACTGAATTACTTTTTTGTGGGGTCTTCGAATTTGTAGAAGTTTGGAGTAATGAGGTATTGTGATTGTCCATACCCAGAAGAGTAGATAAAAAGTAGCCATTCCATAACACTGAGAACATTGCAATAGTCAGAAACAATGAATTATGCCATAAGTACATGGCCAGACACTGAAAAACAGTAGTTAAGAAAGTAAACAACAAAAACACCAGAATGAAATATATCATTCATATAAATTTAAAATAGTTGCTTATAAACAAGACATTTTCTGAAAATATAAAATATACAATAGAATATATTAGAATACATGTTCAGGAGCACCTGGCTGGCTCAGAGTGTAGAGCATGTGACTAGATCTCAGAGTTGTGAATTCAAGCCCCACATTGGGCACAGAGGTAACTTGAAAAAGAAATTTTAATAAAAAAAAGCATGTTCAGTTGTAGAAAGGAGTAGGAGTGGAATAAAGGGGAGAGAAAGAATCAAGGAAAGCAGGTAAGCAGGAAGGAACAAAAGGGTCTTATACAGACTAATGACAGTATATTATAAACTTCTGAGTATAAAAATTAAATTTGCATTTAAGGTAAAAAAAGGTAAAATTTGTAGATCTTATAAATGATACAGGAAATAGGAATTCTAGGAAGGTGTTGGTGAAGAACTGCTTGAACCATACCCTAAAACATTTGACAGAATGACATCAGTTAAAAATTGAAGAAAATAAAAATTGACAAGGATTAAAAAAATGATAGGCACTTCAAAAAGAGTATTTGAATTTCAAAGAATCAAGAACTATCTGTAAGAAAAATCAATAAAACCCTGAAATTACTTTGCCCAATGGCCCCATGATCAAGCTGTGGATGCTAGGGGGTTGGGAAAATCACCACGTGATTTATCCAGGCATATTTTAAGATTTGGTGTAATTTAAGGTTTTTAAGTATGAGGTAAACTTAATTTTCCTTTTAAGAATAATATAATTTTTTTTTGTTTTTTTTCCTCTCTTGCTCCCCTAGGCCTCAATAATATAAAGATTTCTTAAATAACTTAATATACAATTTTTAGTCTAGATTTTAATAAGTTTTTTTGTAGATTTTGCCCAGTTGTGATTCCAGTACTAATGAACACCTGTATTGCTCCCTACTTCCATTATTCTGTCACAGGAGTCTGTTGCAACCATCTCCTTAAGACCACCAACACTACTTTCCCTTCATCTCTAGTGGGAAAAGGCTTTCTGCTTCCTATGTCCAAATCTTTCAGTGAAGAAGCCCACAGTTGAGCTATTTGATCCCCTACAAATAGAGATCTTTCAGGCTTCTGTCATCTGCTTCTTAGAATTCCCAGCCATGCTGGGGAACATTCTGAGTAGGAGAGAGGGTGAAGCCTGAATGGCCATGCCTGAGTACTGATTCCTGTCTTTCACCTATTTCCTCCTAACTCTCTCATTCCAATAGTTCTGTGATGCAACTAAAACATTTGGTCCATTGACCCCATCATATTTCAGTGTTCTTCACCATTTTATGTACTTATTTTGTCATTTACTCAATTTGTTGCCTGCTAAAAAAATTAACTCTCAAAATCTTGGCTCAAACTCTGCACTCACCAGACAAAATACTAGCCCTAATTAAATACATCTTCTAATCATGCTTGCTCTCAAGCAGGTTTAGGAGACAGAAAAATATGAAGAACAAATCCCACTTTAACTGTGTGACCGCAAATCCCAAGAGATCCTCTAAATTCCTGATAGACCTACTATACCATTGGACAAATTGCTTTCTTGCTCTTTGAGAAGATTATTTTATACCTTCTTCTCTCTCCCTCAATCATTATGCTTTACATCGCCAATGAGTTGACTTCTCATCCAAATAAAAAATGAATGGGAGGAGAACCTCTTCCTATTCTTATTTCTACTCTAGATGTACTAACTTACCAACATCGGTAAACCCATTTCCTGCCTTTCCTCATTAAAACAGTTGACCTGATGGATCAACTCCACTACAAATTCAGTTCCACTTCCTTCTCTTTAAGGGCTTTGCCTGCCTCTTTTGCATAATTTTTCTGCTCCACTGCATCACTTCCATCACCACACAAACATGCTGCCATTTCCCCCCATCTTAACATAAAGAAATCAACATCTTTGACTACTGATTTCCCCATTTCTGTGATTTTTTTTTAACAAAAAGTCCTTGAATGTGTTGATACTATCTTTATTCATTTCAGAGTATCTTCCCAACCCTTCACCAAAGAAGTGGCAAAGTTAATACTTTAAAAAGTTAAGACAAATTTAATATGGCTAAATTTTACTTAAAACTGAATTACGGACTTCTACTTCCAGCTATAACAGTGTAGCTTGCTTAAGTTTAAACGTCTTACTAAGAATAATTACCATATGTCAGTAAATTTAAGAAAAATCTTTTGAAGAAATCAGAGCTACCATGATATCCAGGATTTGTCAGCCAAGATTCAAGAGAAAAGAGAACTACATTGCTTTTTCCCTTGAGACATGTAAAAATTCCCAAGCAACACAGTTAAAAGGAGAATCTGGGGGTGGGGTTGGGGAGCCCAGCTGACTCAATCAGTACAGAACAGGACTCCTGATCTTGGGGTTGTAAGTTAAACCCCCACACTGGGTGTACAAATTACTTAAAAAAAAAAATTCTTAAAAAAAAAAGACAAAAACAGAAAAAAGGGCAAGCTGAGTAGTGCAAAGGAGATGTTATAGCCAAGGAGCTGAGCATGATTACACCAAGTTCTATACAGCTCAGGAGTTCAGTGAACACCAAGAAGAATGGCTCTGATAATCACATTATAATTTGGTTTTGGCTCCGTGAAGGACTTAGGAAAAACTGCCACCCAGAAATAGACCAACCTTCATTAATACTAAAACCAGCTTTGAATTAGTTCAATCTAAGATACAATAAAGCTGACATATTTCTATTCTGTTGTCAGAAATAAGTGAAAATAGTCTTTGAAAAGGAAATTATTTAGATCCCTAAATTAACTCTACAGTATTTCATATACAATTTACGGTAAACCAATTTATCACGAATACCAGCACACAGGGCAAAAAATACATTAGCAAAGCACGTATACTGCTATGCAATACAAGACTTTTTAATAGCAAAGCAATGGGGGAAAAAACCCTTAAAAACCAATCATTAAATGACCAGTTAAAATAACTGTGATAACCCACTCAAGGTAACACTATGCAGCTATATAAAGCAATTAAGAATATCTTTCTAGGGGTGCCTGGGTGGCTCAGTAGGTTAAACTTCCAACTTGATTTTGGCTCAGATCATGATCTCAGAGTCCTGGGATTAAGCTCAGCACAGAGTCGGCTTGTCCCTCTCCCTCCCCTTCTATCCCTCCTCCCACACATGTGCTCTCTCGCTTTCTCTTTCTCAAATAAAATCTTATTTTAAAAAAAGAGTATCTTTTTATACTTTCATGGAATTTTACCTAGAATATATTTCTAACTTAAAAAAAAAGGTAACTTTACATGTGTAAAGCTACCTAATCAAAAAGTTTATCAAGAAGTGACAAGGGTTAAAAACTAGTTAACATGCTATACCTTGATTTTTTTATTTCCCTTTGGGAGCATAAATATATTTTATGTAATTATAAATGACAAGAGTCACACCTAAGTATCAAAAGCTATGTGAAATTAAACACCCTATTCTATAGTGAGCTGGTACATTAAGCACAAGAACTATTTCAAGTTACTTTAAAGAACTGTATGACTGTACATCTTTAGTGGCCTGTACCCTAAGGACAAAAGGAAATGGGAAAAAAACCTGAAAAGGTTCTTAGTAATTAGTAGTTGTTTTCTGTAATGTTGGCATTGTTATTTATAGACAGTTGTGCATGTATTTTGTGATAAAGAAAATAAAAAGTTAGGAAATAATAAAATTATCATTGGTAACTTTTTTTGATACGGAAGAAAAAGAAAGACATGTAAAATTTCTGAAGTTAAGTCAAAATGTTCCTACTACTATGATATTTGAATTGAAATGCATGGTGTATAATTCATGAAAAATGTCACAGTTCTGTTCACTGAAAAGGCATAGGAACTAACCCAGTAAAAAATTTGCACTACCAGTGCCCAGACTGTGGTCTCTAAATACCTTTTCCTATTAATAGGAATAGGAGTCTCTAAAGAAATGGCTAATTCCAGGTCTGATGTAGAAAATATACAATACCCTGAATCATTTTGTCATACTGGAAAGCATGAAAGATTTCAACAACTGAGGACAAAGCAGAGAGCTTCAGGAGCCAACTTCAGTTGTCACCTGCTAGCCAAAGTTGGCACAATTTAAGCAACAATAAAATGAAGACTGCACTGATTTCAACATTTCAAGTGTGTTTACACTCAAAAATTTATAATGGCATTTAAGAAAAAATAAAGTCCATCGGCCACCTCTGGAGAATGTTAAGTAACCGAGTCATTATTTTGAAACTGATAATAGCAAATACCCAAACATTTTTCATGCTTCCTTTATAAACTATTGCCTTGTGTAATAAAATGTTGATGAAAAGATTATCTATATAAATCTTGCACTAATGGTGGCAATTAAATGGAGTTAAATTGCCTCAAGACAACTTACAGGACCCAAAATGGCACTGCTTATAAATCTACAGTTTATTACAGGAATGGGATTCAATATAGCAAAATCATTAAAGTCAGCATATGCATCACAATTAAAAGCTGTCTCAAATAGAGCCCGAAGAAGCCAGGTGCTTTATCACCTATAAAGTAGTCTTGCAAATAAGTAAAACCTGAAGCTGATCTAGCCTGTCTTAATCTAACTACCACCTGACTGAAAGTACAGAAGACAAAGGAATATAATAAACGCTATGTGAATATAATCAGCCAATCCTGTAAAAAACTACAAAAAATGTTTTCTAATATAAAATTTGTAAGAAAAAAAGGTGGAGTTACAAAGGAGATGGATTTAAGGGCACTATCAACCAATTACAACTCGTGGATGTTATTTTGGTTTTGATTCAAACAAACTGTTAAAACTGTATATGGAAATGGGGGAAATTAAAAAACTGGATGGATATTTAACTACTTTGAGAAATTAGCATTCTTAAAATTAGGTGTGATAGTAATATAGCAATTCTGAAATTTTATTCTTTAGAGACACTACCTTAGAGTGTTAAGATTTAGGGATATAATACACATTTACTAGCATGCATCAGCACTCAGTAGATTATGAGTATTTTTAATTAAAGTCAGAGAAAATGTTCACCTTTACAAGTCCTTTCTATTTGATCGGGATTCTTTAAATTCTGCTAATGAAATAATAAAGGCAAGTTTTCCACAATATGCTAGAATGGTGTCCCAAACTTTATGTGGGTAGTAGTAATATCAGTCCCAGTTCTTCTTCTCTTCTTGATAGTTCCAGCAGATTGACATTGGCAAGGGCGACAGATCTTTACTTGTTCAACAACTTAAATCATTTTTCTTTCTGTATTCTGAGCGAACAATTATGTAGGATCCTAAACTTGTGATGACACAGAGACGGTATTTTAAAAATTATCATGATCATTGTGTATAATTTGAGAAAGTACATTTAATAATTTATTCTTCTTCAATTTTTAAAGTGGAGAGGAAATATCTTTGCCTGAAGCAGAACATTTAGCAATGACTGAGCTACCATTACTCTTATAAAAACCTATAGAACAAGTTCTGCCCTCGTGCAAAATTCATCATTTTTATATGAAGGACATATTTCTTATGAAGAAAAAAATACTAATCTATTTGAGGCAACATTGCGGGCACACTGTTGTGATTTTTATATGTACGGTTTTAACAAAAAATATACTTTTAGTACAGGAAATAAATTCAAAATTCACTCTATGTCTGGGTTAGATTTAACCACCTGACCTTCCTTAAGGCAAATGAAGAGCAATATGGGGCACCTGGGTGGCTCAGTTGGTTAAGCGACTGCTTTCGGCTCAGGTCATGATCCTGGAGTCCCTGGATCGAGTCCCGCATCGGGCTCCCTGCTCGGCAGGGAGCCTGCTTCTCCCTCTGACCCTCCCCCCTCTCATGTGCTCTCTCTCTCTCATTCTCTCTGTCTCAAATAAATAAATAAAATCTTTAAAAAAATGAAGAGCAATATGTTTAATGAGATAGAGGCATTCATAATTTGCTTTTTGATAGACACGATCAAGGGCTTTCATTAGAATCTCAAATGTTCACTTGCCTATAATGCAAAAAGGATCCTACTCTGACGTCCAGGTGGCCTTTAATCTGTTACAGACATCAGAATAATATTATTCAATAATAATCCGGGTACCGGGCACCAGGCTTTAAGTTAGCCCTCAAGATCTCAGCTTAGTGGTGTACACAACATGTATCATTCCTGGGACTGGTGATATGACGGATTTTGCCCCTATGATAGGGGTATATTAAAGGGTATAGTTGACTTGAACAAAGTTACATTATCCAGATGGGCCTGATCTCTCCCATGAGTCCTTTAAACCTAGGACTAGAGGTCAGGATAAGAGTCAGAGATTTAAACCATGTGGGAAGATTCTGCATTGCTGGCATTCAAGATGGGGGTAGCTGCAGTGCACGAATAACCAAGACTCTAGGAACTCATAGGGGACATTAGAAGGCAAGAGAGATACTCAGCCTATAGCTAGCAAGGCAGTAAATTCTTTTTTTTTTTTTTAAGATTTTATTTATTTGACAGAGAGACAGCGAGAGAGGGAACACAGGCAGCAGAGGGAGAGGGAGAAGCAGGCCTCCCGCCGAGAAGGGAGCCCGATGCGGGGCTCGATCCCAGAACCCTGGGATCATGACCTGAGCCGAAGGCAGACACTTAATGACTGAGCCACCCAGGCGCCCCAGGCAGTAAATTCTTTTTCCCAGGTTATTTAGGTATAATGGACGAATAAAATTGTAATGTATTTAAAATGTACCATGTGATGATTGGATATACATACACTATAGAATTACCACAAGTTAAGTGATAGCATCCATCACCTCATATAGTTAACTTTTTCATTTTTTGTGTGTGAATGCTTAAGACCTATTCTTCTAGCAAATTACAAGTATACAATACAGTATTATAAACTATAGTTACCAAGCTATATATTAGATCCTCAAAACTTACTCATCTTGTAACTCAAAGTTTGCACCCTTTGACCCTGATCTCCCCATTTCCCCCACCCCGTGGCAAGCACCATTGCACTCTGTAAGTTAGGCCTTTTTTTTTTTCTTTTAAATATCCTACATGTAAGTGATACCACATGGTATTTGTCTCTATGGCTTATTTCACTTAGCACTTGGCATAATGCCCTCAAGTTTGATCCAAGTTTTTACCAATGACAGAATGTTCTTTTTGGGGCTGAATAATAAATATTCCATTGTGTGTTTTTGTAGATAGGGAGACATATACACATATATACATATAAAACGTGTATATACTGTGTCTATTTCCCATTCTCTTTATCCATTCGTCTATCAATGGACTCAAGTGTCTCAGTTATTGTAAATAAGGCTACAATGAACATGGGGTGCAGCTTTCTCTGAGACCGTGAGTTCATTTCCTTCAGACATATACCTAAAAGTGGAACTGCTGGATCTTAGGCGAGTTCTATTTTTTAGTTTGAGGAACCTTCATACTGTTTTCCTGAATAGCTCTACCAGATTATATTCCCCAAAACAGAATACCAGAGTTCTCTTTTCTCCACATCGTCACCAACATTTGTCACCTCTCGTCGTTTTTGAGAATAGTTGTCCTAACAGGTGTAAGGCTGTATCACATGGTTTTTGATTTGCTTTCTCTAATGATTAGTGATGTTGAGCATCTTTTCATAAACGTGTTGGCCATTTATATGTTTTCTTCAGAAAAATGTCTATTGAGGTTCTCTGCCCATATTTTTTAATCAGGTTGTTACTGAGTTTTAAGAGCTTCTTGTATTTTATTTATATTAATCCGTTAGTGGATAAACGTTTGCCATTATTTTCTCCTATTTCATAGGCCTACCTTTTCATTTTGTTGACTCTTTGCTGTGCAGAAGCTTTTTACTTTGATGTAGTTGTATGTGTTTCTGCTTTTGTTGCCTGTACTTTAAGTGTTAGATCCAAAAAAATCATTGCCAAGACCAATCTTTCCTATGCTTTCTTCTAGGCATTTTGTGGTTTCAGTTCTTAGGTTGAAGTCTAAATTCTACCAACCAAACGGAATGAGGTTAGAAGAGAACCCCAGACTCCAGGAAGTCATCAGCTACTTTGATTGCAGCCTTGTACTACCCTAAGCAGAGAACCCAGCCACATTGTTGCCTAGGCTTCTGACTTACTCAAGTATGAGCTAATAAACGGATATCATTTTAAACCACTAAGTTGTAAGAATTTGTTACACCAAATTAGAAAACAAATTCATGTAAGACCTGAATACAGGTAAGGCCAGGTAAGACAAATAGAAGTGCACAAAAATGACTAAGGTAGAAAAGGCATTGTGTCTTAAAAAAAAATTACATATAATATAGCCTATTCTGAAATATACTTGTTTTTCAAAATTATAAACATTTTTTCCATGTACAAAACTGTGAGGATGAATATTTAGCAAAGCAACAATTACAGCAATTACGATGTTATTATCTTTGAAGGTCATTGTTGATTTCAGAGCCTTGACGGAGGTCAGTCCGCAGTGCGTAGCTACAGATTGCAATCTGTAACAAGTTGGCCAATGGCTTCCTGGGAATCCCAGTATGGCTTTTTATTTACTTTAGGTTTAATTTTCCTTGGAGATTTGTAGTTGCTAGTAGGGATTAAAAGGTGAACTGCTTTGGTGTACTGTGTGCCGGAGGAGATTTATGGGAGGTTGAATACATCTCCTGAGGCTCCAGGGTTATTTCTAGGAGTAAGCTATTACTTGGTTATTAGCTGCATTTTCCAAATGCCAAGTGGATAGGATAGGAGTCTAGGAGAGAAAGTCTCTGGGGGCCTATCTCTTGTTTCAGCACAAAGGTAAAGTTTTGCCTAAAGAGTGGATCAAGAAAAACTTTAGATGGTGAAATACTCTTTAAAAAGCTTTCCAGATTACTCATGCAACTCAAGAATTGTTTCTGAAAAGTGTATAGAATATATACAAGTGTTTTGTGAGAATATTAATTCATTTTGCTAAGCATTTCATGGCTCAAGCACTGGCAATCAAGATGTAAAGAGGTTTATGGGGGTACCGATGATTAGTTTATTTTTAAGCGTAATTAATCTGGTACAAGGATAATTCCATTCCTGCTTTAGACCATTATCAGAGGTCATACAGGGACAGGATTTCAATTTTCTTCACAAGAAAATAAAACATTTCCATTAGTGAAGTATTGCATATTTAAGGGAAATAAAGAAATCTTAATTCATACATTCGTTTTTATGTGCCCATCTTACCTTCCTCCAGTCCTCTCGAGGCTGTTCTTGTGTCTGTTTTTCCACGTGATTCCTGATTTAAATCAGAGTATGTTTAGAATGCATTCATAACCCAAAAATCCTCTCCCCTTCTCCCCCCCCCACTCTTCCATCCCTCCCTATCTCTAACACCATATATAGAATTCCCATTATATATAACACTAGATATATGCCAAGTGCATGCCATTATACAGGGTGATACCAATTAAATTTTTACATGGTATTTTCCTAATTGTTTGAAAGCCAACAAATCTTGTATTATAAGTCTTTTTTTTTTTTTTCTGCATCTACATTTTCTGCCTTAGATTTGAATCCCTGGTGTAGATTGTGTTCATTAAACATATTCAGTGCCCAGAACTGTACCATGGACACTTGGCTGCTTATTAAACATGTTTTTCGGGCACCTGGGTGGCTCAGATGGTTAAGCGTCTGCCTTCGGCTCAGGTCATGATCCCAGGGTCCTGGGATCGAGTCCCACATCGGGCTCCCTGCTCCTTGGGAGCCAGCTTCTCTCTCTCTGTCTCTCATGAATAAATAAACTCTTTAAAAAAAAAAAAAAAAAAAAAAACATGTTTTTCTAATGATGATAAAACTAGTGACCTGAGAAGAGGATAAGGAAAATCTTATTTGGCCTTTAAGCCCATATCTGAAGACTCCTGGCATTATAGCCTTTAGCAAATGAACCCAAAATCTGTTTCCTAATCTATAACATTTTTTTTTTTTTTACCTTAGAGGCATTTTTGTGGAATTAATAATATGTGAATCACTTTGAGATCCACAGATGAAAAGCCCTCTCTAAATGCTAAGGATTGGTTTAATTATACCATAGGGGACATTTGGGTTTATATTGTAAAGCATGCATATTTATAGCTCTTTTATTTTAATGCTGGTTATTTTAGCTGAAGAAGCTCCTTTTACTTCTGAGGATGCTTGCTATTTTCTTGTTAATAACTTTAAGATATAAATAGTATGCTATAACTGTTAAACCCAAAGGTCAAACATCTTCACACACAAAAGGAATTTATGTATTATCGATCCTTTTAATCACAGAGCATATGTCTTTAGTGTCGTGCAGCTTGTTTAACCCTTGAATGTAGAATTCATTCTATTAAAAAGCCCAACATGGGCCAATTTGTCCCTAATACCCTGATATGTATAGCCTCGTAATGGTCATTGAGGAGTGGTGTTGAATATGGCATTTTCTCCTATTTTCTTCAATCCCATTTTATACTCTGTGGGGGAAAAAAAATGGTTTCAACCATCCACTTTTCATCTAAACCCCATGTAATATACCCATCCCACAGGCATATAAAAATATAGTTCTATTACTATAGGACCTCAATCTACAAGGGAAGTCAGAAAATGAATAAATCATTTCAATACAACTAGTTCTAAAAGAGTGACATGAACACAATGTTGTAAGTTCTCCTAGAAGGGAGAAACTTCCTTCTCTTGATATCTACAAAGATTTCAAAGGGGAAAGGATATTCGACTTGGTATTTGAATGATTATTTAAGTAATTTATTAAGCAAAATGGGCTTCGCATAGCTATACGTTACAGCCAGTAGACTGCCTCACAGTAAGGGTCTCAAGAAGCCAAATTGCTGCACCAGTGGTCCTCCCTCTATAAAGGCCAGGCCAAGACACAATTTCTCTGAGGAGCCACGGAGTTGTACAGGACACCTGGACACCGGGGAGCCCCAAATGGAGTCTCAGCTTGGGCCTCTTACCCACTTCTGTTCACTTAGACATACTCTTCTAGGTAACCAGCTCCAATGTCAGAGCCCTCTGGAAGTGCTGGGGGGATGGGGGAGGGGGTAGTTGTAGTTCCTCAAGCCAGGTGTCAACAATTGATCTTCAGGTAATCAGTAAATGATGCCCATGAGTTGGTGTAAGCTGTTCCAAACTTCCACTTGAACCCATGGTTACAAAGTAACTTATCAGTAAATATGTTTCACACCGTAAGCATTGGTCAGGGGTCGGCAGGTACAGGTCTGTCTTCAGCAAAAAACTCAAGCCATTTTCAGGCCAGCTAGAATTAGTCCTCACAGCATCAAAGACATGACAAATTGCAAAATAATTTTACTTTAAACAAATCAGTTTTACCACATTATACTTATCTGCAACCAACAAGACATTCCTAAGTTATTTTTAAGTTTTCTGAAAACCAAATGTAACATTTTTTGATAATATTTTAGATATGAAAAACTATACAAATAGAAGCTTTTTTTTTTTTTTTTTAACTGCTTCTGTGTGGTACATTACAGCTAGTTCTCAAACTTTTTGGTCTCCGGACCTCTTTACACTCTTAAATATTACCAAGGATTCCCAAAGAGCTTTGAGGGGGGACATATTTATTAATATCTACCCTATTAAATATTAAAATAGAAATTTAAATTACTTTAAAAATAACAAAATATGAAACATTTAACTAAGAACACCACTGTTAAAACTTATTGCAAATCTATCAAATGTCTAGCTTCATAGAAGACAGGTGGATCCTCAGATTCTTTGAATCTCTTACATGTTGCTTCAGTAGAAGTTCAAGTATGAACGACATTATGGCCTCTCAGAGAAGAATATGGAAAAGGGAGCAACATTTTATTAGCCTTTTAAGATAATTTTAGATACGCTACTGTAACACTACACTCAAACTTCACAAGTTAGTTTCATAAAAGCTGTAACATGAAATCTCAAACTGCATCAATGGACTTTTTGTACTATTATGTTAAAATGCATTGCTAAGTCTTGCACATTCAATGTATCTTTTACACATGTGTAATTTGTAACACCAAACTCCTGTCATTGAAACCTCTTGGTTCTCTGGCACTTCATTATGTAATATAAAAATTATGCTCATTAATATCATCACTATTTTTATCAGAAAAGCAATCACCAAAAAGCCATCAAGCTTATGAAAGCATTTACAAGTTTTCCAAAATTCTAGTTTTTGCATGAAACCTCTAAATTTTTCACTTGCAACAAATACCCTCAGTTGTTTACCGTGAAGTAGCAGGCTCACTTGAATCATTTTGAGGCAATGTCTTCCAAATACATAGGTCTGAATAATCATTACTTGACTGTCAGTATTTTTTTCAAATAAATTTAGGTGTTTCCATAAAACAAAACATCTATTTCAGTGCACAACTCAAACAACTGCACAAGTGTTTTCCCCTGAGACAATGATTTACAACAGTATGCAATCAAGATGTTGGAACTGGAATATTTTTCCCACTTTTACTAGGACATGAAGCAAAATCAGCAGTCTTAAAAAACAGTGTGCCACTGCCTTGGCATATCGTAAGGTGCTAGCTCTTTCACGCACTGTTGCTTTTGTAACTAACTTTAGTGCAAACATTAACATTGTAAAAAAGAAATAATCTTTGTATTATTAATTTTTGAAAACTCACAGACTATCTTAAAGGGTCTCATTGATGCCTAAGATTAAGTGAACCATATTTTGAGGACCATAGGCCCCCCCCCAAAAATATGGGAACATAGACTCTGAAAATACATATTTATATTCTGGGTCTGGAATTTTCTGGCTGCAATGTCGGGCAAATCAATGAGCCATTCTTGGTAATTTTTTTCCCCCCAAAGTTAATAGCTTATGTTTATAAGGACAAAATGAAATAATGTAAAAAAAAATTTATGTAAAGTAAGAAATGCTATGGAAAAACATTTTACTTATCACCACCACCACTGGTTTTGCATGAACACGTAAAGCAGATGATAGCATCCCTTCAGCATTTAGGTATGCTAGTGCTGTGTGTTAGCAATACAATGTTATGTAATGTTTTTATGTACACACTTTCCTCTTAAGTAATCAAGGTTGAAAGGATCACGCAACTCCATTTATCTTGGCTCTGTTGATGCATTAGTAACTGCAACTCCTTTGCATCTCTGTAACATTTGAAATATCAGGAAGATACAGACAGTCCATTACCAGAAATAAAACATTACTCTCAGAACATCACTGCACACATGGAACTAGTGGTACCTCACACCAGACCATAACAGCCTACCTCGGAGAAGAAGGGTGGCGTTCCCTCTCTCGGGTTTTCATTTCTTCTGTCTTCAAACGACGGTCGAGTGTATTTGCCCACCTAGCTTCCAACAAGAGTCTTAAATGTTAACCTGCTTATTTCACTTGGTTTTATTCTTTTTTTTTTTACTTGGTTTTATTCTTGATGGAGAAGCATTCAGGTACTCAGGAGGCTTTCTGAAAAGAAAAAATCTGCCAACACCAAGGCTTCTTAAACTTTGGGTACTTAAGAATCACCTGGAGAAATTTTATAAACTATTGCTCCTGAGAGCCCCACCCTCTGAGAACCGGACTCCTCTGGTAGGGTTCAAGAATTTGTATTTGCAAAACATCCCAGGTGATAATTGACTTTGCTAATCTCAGGATCACACTTTTAGTAGACAATGTTTTTCTCGTGCTAATACAGACCACCTGAGAAACAGACTTCCGGGGTGTTATCATGCATCAACAGTCATGGTCTTTTTTTCTATCACCCAGAGCACCTGGCTTGAAAAACAGGGAAGCAGAAAAAAATCAACATTCCAGATATGGGGGGGGGGGGGCGATGGGAAGGTAGATCTAAAAGTTGAAAACAAAAGCCAAAAAAAGTAAACAATTCCTTAAGGACATTGAATTGACAATTTAAATTTAGCCAGAAGTGAATTAAAGTGATAGCATGCTTGCTAAAATAAACAGTTGATCATAATTAATTTAATTTTCCCTTCATCTTCTTATGGCTCATGGATTTACTCAGTTGTTTGGCATAAAAAGGGAGTTTCTGTTGACTAGATTTTTTCTCTAGAAATATTTGCTCTTTTCTATTTGTTTTATAGGTTGCATACTTTAGGGCTTGAATTTTCCTTTAGAAATGATCCTTTTTGACTTTCTGTTAGTGAAGAAATTAGTACTTTTTAGTGATAAACCATTTGTAGAAATGTGTTGGTGTAGAAGAAAATGGAGGTTTCTAAATATCTTAATGGGCAATAATCAAAGATTTATAGAACATCTTTGTCAGGGGAAACGTTAAGTGGATCAGTTCTTCTAAGAGCCACTTAATTTGGAATGAAGTGTTAGGAGAGTTAGCTACGGATGTCCACGTGATAGTCTGTTAAATCATATCGAAGAGAAAAAAATAGGTTATTTTATGATTATTTGTAAATGTAAAGCACAAACTGATCATTGCAAGGGAACTTTCCAGTGGAAAAGCTATTCCCAAGACCTAGCCCATCTTGCTGAGAATTTTTTATATGAGAATACAGCACAATCGTTAATGACATTCATGAATGAGATGCAAAAATGCAAGGGAAGGTGGTAGGAGACAAACAGTAGTTTACTCTAAATATGTTTTAATGATGAGGGGTACACTAACAGATGTTATTTAAATTGCTTTAAAGTCAATGATGTTCTGAACATTAGGGTTTAGCTCTACACTTAATGTGGCAATGTTTAAAGTTGATGCACCAGATCAAGGATTCTCTTCTCATATTGGAGAAAACTTATTTGACGCATATTACTTTCTTTAGGGATTTAGTAACCAAAATTATTTCCTATAATCCAATCACTATAGCATTTTGGTTTCTAGATCTCGTTTTGTGTCTCGAGGTATTGTATACACATGTACTTTCAGAATAAAGGCCTTTAAATGCCCAAATGCTGCTACCTTTGTTTTATCTTCTCTGTGAGGGTGAGATCAGCAAATGCTTTTAGGAAAGGAGACACATGAGCTGTATCTTCTCGGATTAATTTAAGTAACTCAGTTAATAGCCCATATTACTAAAGACAAGGTACTTAAAATTCCTTTAAGGCACTGTACTATCTAGCCCCCTTTTACCTCACTTTCTCTTTGTTCCCTTTGCTGGAGCCACAGGTCTTATTCCTCTAACAGGCCACTGAAACTATGTCCTTGGTATTTTTGCATTTGCCTGGTCAGAGGAGGTAAAATAATTATCCCTCTTCCCTTCTAGGTTCCAGGCGGAGACTCCCATGGAATAAAAGATTAACAAACAAACAAACAAAAAACCCAAACAACTTTAATAATATGTATACCTCCTGTATACATGGGAGATACCCTGGAACACCGAATAACTCCCCAAAATGGCCTAAATAACATCTCCTGCTAAAGACAAAAGAAGGTGTTGGGGGGGTAGGAGAGCCAGTTACCAGAGATCACCAGGAAAAACACAGTAAACAAGGGCATAGTTGTTATGCAGATTTAAATCCAAGACTTTTCAACTGTTAGGAGTTTCTAGAGATTTAGAGTCATTTTCCTCTCCCTGTTACAGAGTGGGAGACACCCTTACAAATGCAGATTTCCCTTATACATGGAAATATCTCTTATAAAAGGGCAACTGTACTTGGTTTTCAGAACTTCTCTTCTGTCTGCTTTTCCTTAAATATAATCATGTAAAATAATCCTTATGCCAAAGAGGCATATTTTGGGTGACATATTCTGCTTCCCTTTGCTCGTCTTGTTCTTTGCAAGACCCTTCACCATATATACACATGGATTATTGATCCCTGTCAGCGAGCAAGAATTCCTGTCCCCTTCAACACCCTTCTGGTCGGACTGAGAATCAAATTGACATGAGACAGATGAACAGGAAAAAATCCAATATAATAGCATACTTATGGGTAATCTACACAGACGTGGAAATTTCAAAGATAGGCACAATGAAGTATATGTCATCCTAAGCTAAGGAGAAGGGGGTAGGAGTCAGAAACTTCAGAGGAAAGGAATGCAATTTACAGGAAGATGAAAAAGAGTAAATGTTTGGTAAACAAATACTTGCTGGGCCACTCAGAAATGATGGGACAAAGACAGGACATCAACCAAAGTGGCCTTGCTAGGTTCTTCCCTGTCTACCACACCTAGTTCATGTTATAATGTAGTGATCTATGGAGCTAGCTCTCTTCTGGGAGCAGGTCCCCAATCTTAATTCTTTTAGGCAGTCATGGGGGTGGTAAAGAGCTTTTCCTGACCCTGCTGGGCTTTGATTCATTTGTAACTCAAAATAATCTTCATGCCAAAATGGCCCATCTTGGAGCGGCCTGTCGTTGGGCCCCTACATCCCTGATCATTTATTACCTTTGGTCTTTATCCAAGTAGTATCTCAGGGATCTCAGTGAGACTTTCCCAGAGCAACATATGTCAAATTTCAAGCCACCGTCCCTTTACTGTGCTCCCATCACATGATTGCCATCCTCTACTTCATTTTTCCCTCTATTAAATGTAACTTTTTAACTTTCTGTCTGCCTTCCCTCAACACAGTGAACTCCAAGAGGGCAAGGATTTTTGTCTTTTTGCTTCACTTGTGTTGCCTGGAAGAATTATTAGAAAATAGTAGGCACTTGGGCACCTGGGTGGCTCAGTCGTTAAGCGTCTGCCTTTGGCTCAGGTCATGATCCCAGGGTCCTGGGATCGAGTCCCACATCGGGCTCCCTGCTCGGCGGGAAGCCTGTTTCTCCCTCTCCCACTCCCCCTGCTTGTGTTCCTGCTCTCGGTATCTCTCTCTGTGTCAAATAAATAAATAAAATCTTAAAAAAAAAAAAAAGAAAATAGTAGGCACTCAATAAATATTTGTGGAATTAAAGGAGTACCAACCCAATGAACAATTGTCTTCATGAAAAAGGACTGAATCTTTTAACATAAACTGAAGTCCACATTTGGCTGTTAAAATGCTGGTGTCCACACCTCACACCAGTCAGAATGGCTAAAATTAACAAGTCAGGAAACTTGACAGATGTTGGCGAGGATGCGGAGAAAGGGGAACCCTCTTACACTGTTGGTGGGAATGCAAACCGATGCAAACACTCTGGAAAACAGTATGGAGGTTCCTCAAAAAGTTAAAAATATAGCTACCCTATGACCCAGCAATTGCACTACTAGATATTTTTTTTGTTTATTTTTTTATTATTATTGTTATGCTAATCACCATACATTACATCATTAGTTTTTGATGTAGTGTTCCATGATTCATTATTTGCATATAACACCCGGTGCTCCATGCAGAACATGCCCTCTTTAATACCCATCCTCCCCCGCCTCCCCTCTAGAACCCTCAGTTTGTTTTTCAGAGTCCATCATCTCTCATGGTTAGTGCACTACTAGATATTTACCCTAAAGATACAAATGTAGTGATCCAAAGGGGAATGTGCACCCCAATGTTTATAGCAGCAATGTCCACAATAGCCAAAATATGGAAAGAGACTAGATGTCCATCAACAGATGAATGGATAAAGAAGATGTGGTATATACAATGGAATATTATGCAGCCATCAAAAAAAAAAGAAATCTTGCCATTTGCAACGATGTGGCTGGAACTAGAGGGTATTATGCTAAGCAAAAAAAGTCAGTCAGAAAAAGATAAGTATCATATGCTCTCACTGATATGAGGAATTTGAGAAACAAGACAGAGGTCCATAGGGGAAGGGAGGGAAAAATGAAACAAGATGAAACCAAAGAGGGAGACAAACCATAAGAGACTCTTAATCTCAGAAAACAAACTGAGGGTTGCTGGAGTAGAGGGGGGTGGGAGGGATGGGGTGGCTGGGTGATGAACATTGGGTATGTACTATGGTGAGCTCTGTGAATTGTGTAAGACTGATGAATCACAGACCTGTACCCCTGAAACAAATAATACATTATATGTTAATAAAAAAAATTAAAAAAATAAAACAAATAAAATCAAATGCTGGTATCCATTTCTAAGCCAGAGCATATTCTCCTACCCTTTGTATATTATGTAATCACCAGAAAGATTTCAGCATTATTAACCTGGGTTTTGTGACATGGTGTAAAATCTGCTTGAGTCCAAACACATTAGCCTTTACAATCTCTTTATTACTGTTGTCCTAGGTATCTAAGAATGGGATTACTTCTCAGGATGGAAACTGCAGAACTGTTTTAATAATACTAAGCATATACTCAACTAAAATGAATCCATATAATTGGTCTCTGGGTCCTTTTTAAAGTGTTACAAATGTAGGCTTGTATGAATGTATGCATTACCATTCTTATTTTACCATATGGCACAAAGCACTTGTAGTCAAAAGACAATTTAGGCCAAATCTTCCAATCTCAATAGATTAAACATATCTTACTGTGTCAATGTAATTAAAGTGAATTTGATGTAGGAAAGACGTTAGGGTTGGAAGCCGAAGGCCAAGAAAGAATTCTTGAGATGTCTTTGGTGAAAAAGGTGATTTTATTAAAGCATGGGGACGGGACCCGTGGGCAGAAAGAGCTGAACGGGGGTCATGAGGAGTGGCCCATTATATACTTTCAAGTTGGGAGGGGTTTAGGGAGAGCCTAAGTCTCTAAGGAATTTTGGAAGCAAGTTTTCCAGGACCTTGAGGGGGCTAGCTATTGTTGGGAAAGGGTCATTTATTAGTGTCTAATAAAACCTAAGTCATGAGACCCTTCAGATGTATATTGGTGGGCCATATGTTTGGGGAATGATGGCCAAAATGTATCTTGGGGGATTTAGAGATAAAGGAAATTTCCAAAGGAATTTTTACACGTTAAAGTAGACTTACAGGATCTTGGTTGGGGGAAGGGGGGATGGTTCCAGCTAGGATTGCCTTTTGCCCTTAGCAAAGCATTAACATTGAGGCAGTTGAGTCCCTAGAAGAATGTCACTCTGCCTGTTTCAAGGCCTTGTCAATGGGCTATAGGTAGTAAGGAAACTTAGTAATTTTTTTTCTGCCTTTATTTCCCACATCAAATTAAAATCAGTATTCCTTTAAGACAATAGAAGGGTTCTTTTCTTGTGGAGTCAAAGAATGAATCTCACAGACACAAAAGGGTGAAGTGATAGTTTATTAAGTGAAGGTGAGAACAGAAAGAAAACTCTCTAGAGTGAGAGGGGTCCCAAATGCGTTGCCACTGAGGGTTTTTATAGTTGGTCTTTTATAGAAAACTGACCAGGGAAATTAAATTTTCTTGATGTCACCACTGACAGCAACATGATTACTTCTCCTTTGTTTATCTCATCTCTGATGTTTAAGACAAATGAGGTGGTGTGGTTATATTCCCTTATCTCTGTTTCCTTACACCTCAGCATTTCTGGGATTTCTGTGAGCCTGATTACACAGCCCCCTACTATCTCTCCCTACCTAGCCCCACCTGTCTGCTTACTCAGTATGTAGAAGAGTGTCTGGCATATGGGGTGTCTGGCTAGTTCAGTTGGTAGAACATGCAACTCTTGATCTTAGGGTCATGAGTCCAAGCCCCGCATTGGGCATAGTGATGACTAAATAAATAAATAAATAAATAAATAAATAAATAAATAAATCTGCTATAAAAATTTTTTAAAAAGTGTCTTGCACATAGTTGGTGTTCAAAAACTGTATTTTGAGGGGCACCTGGGTGGCTCAGTCAGTTAAGTGTCTGCCTTTGGCTCAGGTCATGATCCTAGGGTCCTGGGATGGAGACCCAAGTGGGGCTCCTTGCTCAGCGGGGAGCCTGCTTCTCCCTCTCCTTTCTACTTGTGCTCTCTCTTGCTATCTCTGTCACTAACTCTGTCTCTCTTTCATAAATAAATAAATAAATAAATAAATAAATAAAATCTTTAAAAAAACTATATGTTGAGTTAAACAATATTTAAAACTTTGTAAATGTAATTGAATTTCCATTACATGCAGCCAAAAGGAATCAAAACTGATATAATCATCAACTTGGTAACCTGTGATAAAATGATTTAAGTATACAAAGAATGAAATGGGTGTTGAGTTTCTCTTGACTCTTGGAAAGAATATTGTCAGAGTAGCTTGAAAAACAGCATCTATAAAAATAGTATATACATGTATTAGAATGACCATTCTGCAACCATATAGGTTCTTCTCTATCTTCACTCATTCATTAATTTCTTTATTCCACAGATGCTTTGGGTGTTTATACTAGAGTGTCAAAGAAGAAACATCAGATGTGTATCCTAAAAAGGACACCAAATCATACATATGGTGTAAATATAAAATGAATATTGTGGGAAAACTTACAGGCAGAAAAGCCACAGTGGACACAATTTCTTATTCTGTCATTATTCTGGATCTGGTGTAGCTGGATGTATCATAAAAAGTGGTCCAACAGAAAGGGAGCCCCCCACAACCACCACGATGTGGCTTGATGTATTTATAGGATAAGTACATGAGGGAGTACAACTGTATAATAATAGTAGGTTCTTGTTTGAATAATGGTAGGTTCTTATATAATAAGTCTTAGAGGAGACCTATCATCTCCTGAGACAGCAGTTTGGGTAAAGCAAAAGATAGAGCCACACATATTTGAAAAAGTAGACACCCACCAGTTTGGAAAGTTCAATAAATGTGAACCTTGGCTGAAGTTCTATTTCCACTTCAAAATGGAACTTTATGAGACTGATTTCAACTTAGTGGATTTTTTGTCAAGATTTATTTATTTGAGAGAGAGAGAGAGAGAGAGTGTGCACGCGCGTGCGCACAGGGGGAGGGGCAGAGGGAGAGGGAGAGAGACAATCTTCAGCAGACTCCCTGCTGAGCTCAGAGCCCCACCCAGGGCTTGATCTCACAACCTGGAGATCAAGAGTCCGATGCTTAACCAACTGAGTCATCCAGGCACCCCATCAACTTAGAGGATTTTAATTGACAGAACCTATGGCTGGTTGAAAATGATGGGTTGGTTAGTCAAACTTTTTCTTTCAGTGAGATGATCTGTTTCTACTGGCCCCATTAAGATACAGTTTCACCTCAAAGATCATACACCAGGACAGTTTATTAAACATATATATGAAAACACATATTAGAATGGCTGGTTCACGATGGACACTCAAATAATTATACATTGATTCTGAATTTGAAACAAAAGAAGTAGGGTTATTAATGAGAGTATGCCAAGGACCATTCTACATGCTTCATATATCTTATTTATTTCTCACACCAACTCTATATGTCCCCTATTATTTTCATCCACACTTTACATACTATAAATCTGAGGCTCAAACAATTGTCCCATATCACATAGTTGTTAAGTGAAAAATCATAAACCAAATCCTGGCATGTTTCTTCCAGAATCTATACTCTCAACCACTGGGCATGTTACCTACCAATTTCCTTCCATAAATTTTGCACTAATATTAAAAAGTGTCAAAGAAGTTTTTTTCTTCCTTTCCATGGTAAAAAAAAAAAAATCTACATTAATTTTGGGTTTATGTGCAAAAAGAAAAGTGGTTTCTTGTGAATTTCATATTTGTATTTCCCTATGCTATTAATGTGATAAAAATAGCAAAGAAATAAGGATCTGCTTCTGTGACTGTAGTAACTTAATTAAAGGGAAGTCATTTAAATTCTCTTTTCCCCTTTCTATAAAATTGGGGTAAATTGGCCACTTAAGTTCTCAAGGGTATTGATATTAATGACTGACTGTCTGTAATTGGATTTGGAAGTTTAGAAGAAAGGCAGTATGCTAGAATGAATCATAAATTGCTATGGTTAGGAATTTTCATTCTCAGACAGATTTAAAATCCTTTAACAAGGTGAGCAAGCATTGATAAAAAGAGCAGAGAACAGGAAATGTTACGTCTGGACAGAGGCAAGGAAAGTATAGGTGTAAAAATGGAAATTGTCACTGTCTTGGGAAACACATAATTGTATTTGGGAAGATTTTAATAGTTTAAGAAGAAGTTTATTTCTCTTCTACTTTTGCCTTTTGGAGAACAAATTTAGATTACTGACATGATAGTTAGAGAATGTATCAGAGTATCTGATGGGGTCATTAGTTCAATATTATTCATATCTACATTAATAAAGAGATTTCTCATTATATTTCTACTTGGGTTTATAGATTTGCTGTGAGAGAAGTTGATTTAGATAGAAGTTACTCGGATCATTTGTCTGTTTCTCTCCAATTACACGTTTAATTCTTCTAGGCCTGTTTAGTCAATTGAACACCTTGATCATATATCAGATATCTGATTATTTATTTAGCAGTAGTCATAAAATACACATGAATCCCTATCAAGAGTCTTTCGAGCATTTTTTACAATGCCCTTTTACTTTTTTCTCTGTGTCTCCCTACTTTCTTCGGAATTCAAACATAAAATTAGTTACCAGCTCTGTTAAAAAGAAAACCACAGGCCCAAAATGGCATCACTTAGGTCAAGTCACCAAACTGGAGCTTAATACCGAACCTAATTGCACTTTCAACCTCCCCCAGAAATGTAGTCTTAACCAGTCAGTCAGGAATTTTCTGGTCAGCAACATATTAATAAGGTAATCTGTTACATGGGCCCTCTCCTTCCTCCAAAGGAAGATGCGGTAATCCACCTACTAAGACCTTTTAGCGATGACTCCACCTGAAATACACCTGTTTTGTTTATGACTTCCTTGTCTTGCCTTTAAAAACCTTTCCCTTTCCGCAGCCCTTTGGAGTTCCTCTCTACTTGCTAGAAGAAATGCTGCCTGATGCATGAATCACTTAATAAATCCAATTAGATCTTGAAGTTTACTTGGTTGAATTTTGTTTTCTAATAGCTCAAATGCATTTTAAAAAACAAATTAAAAAAAATTAACTATCCAGAGTTTCCAATTCACCAGTGTGGTTGTGGCAGGCAGCATAATGCCCCGCAAAGATTTCTATACCCTAGTCTTTGGAATTTAAGAGTATGTTAAGTTACATGGCAAATGAGAATTAAGGTTGCAGATGGAGTTAAACTCACTCATCAGCTGCCTTTCACTTGTGAAGATTATTTTAGATTATCTGGGTGGGCTCAACATAATCACACTGGTCCTTATAAGTAAGTGGAAAGCGGGGGGCAGGAGAAGAGAGTCAGAGAATAAAATATTACAGAATAAGAGGTTGGTATGATATGACTGTTCACTTTGAAGATGGAAGTGGGCCATGTGTCAAGTAATGCAGGCAGCCTCTAGAAGCTGGAAAAAGCATAAAAACAGACTGTCCCCTAGAGCTCAGAAAAAAAGAATAACTTAATCCTTCCAACTTTGTGATTTTAGCCTAGTAAGATCCATTTTCAAATTCTGGCCTTAAGAACTGTAAGGTAATAAATTTGTGTTGTTTTCACCCACTAACTTTGTGATAATTTGTTACTGTAGCAATAGTAAACTAATAGAATCATTTAAAACTTTTCTTTGCTAAAAACACATACAAATAAAATGTATTAATTGACTTCACTTGCATCCAAAAAGTAATAATTGCTCACTTTGGGCTTTATCACTGTTTAATAATTAGTAATTTTAAATACACTGGTAATTTGACTTAAGCAAATGTTTTCTTTTTTTTTTGCAAATTTTATTCTTTTAGTATTCCTTTTAAAATGCATCTATGTACATATTTATTCAGGAACTTTGAAGGTGCTGCCTGCCATTATCTGAAAGGATATAAAGTAATGAGAGAATAAAGGAAAGAAAAAAATACATAGTTTATATTAGAAAATGCATATTTAAATACACAGAAAGGAAAGAGTAGAAGACATGGTGATGGTATAAACTGAGAAGATATGTTTCACACGTTTATGGAGTTATGGAAAATGATACCTTTAAATTTTGGTATTTTTTTCAATTGCTACAAAAAATATTAGATTTATGAGAGTAAGGAGGTATAGTGTTTTTAAATTATTTATTTTTAATTGAGGTAAAATAAACATAACATAAAATTTACCATTTTAACCATTCTTTTTAAAGAAGACTTAATTTATTTATTTATGAGAGAAAGAGAGAGAGAGTGCAGTGGTAGAGGGACAAGTAGACTCTGTGCTGAGCACAGAGCCTGACACGGGGTTTGATCCCAAGCCCTGAGATCATGACCTGAGCTGAAGTCAAGAGTCAGAGGCTTAATCAACTGAGCCACCCAAGCACCCCTATTTTAATCATTCTTACATGTACAGTTCAGTGGTGTTAAGTACATCTACATTGCTGTGCAATCATTACAACTTTTTTTTTATCTTATGAAACTGACTCTCTACCCACTAAACAACTTACCATTCCTCTCTCACCCCAACCACTGAAAATAACTATTCTAATTTTTTTCTGTTAATTTAACTACTCAAAGTACCTTATGTAAGTGGAAACATACAGTATTTATCCTTTTGTGACTATCTCATTTCATTTAGCATAACGTCTTCAAGATTCATTCATATTGTAGCATGTGTCAGAATTTCCTTCATTGTTAAGGCAGAAAAATATTGTTTTGTGTGTATACCACATTTTGTTTATCCATTCATCTGTTGACGAACATTTGGCCTTTTGGCTGTTGTGAATAATGGTGCCATTAAGAGGGGTGTATAAATATCTTTTCAAGGCCCTCCTTTATGTTATTTTGGACATATACTCAGAAGTGCAATTGGTGGATCATATGATAATTCTATTTTCAATTGTTTGAGGAACTGCCATGCTGATTTTCATAGTGGCTGCACCATTTTATATTCCCACTAGCACAAAGGTCCCAATTTCTCCAAGTCTATGCCGACACTTACTATTCTACTATTTGGAAAATAGCCAATCTATTGGGTATAAAGTGGTATCTCATTTTGGTTCTGACTTGCATTTCCATGATTATTAATAAGTTTGAGCATCTTTTTTCATGTTCTTTTTGGCCATTGGAAAACCTTCTTTGGAGAAATACCTATTCCTTTGTTCATTTTAAACAGATTGCTTGTTTTTTGTTGTTATTTTGTTGTTATTCTGGATATTAACAGCTTATTAGATATATGTTTTGCAAATATTTTATCTCATTTTTTTAGGTTGCCTTTTCACTCTATTTTTTTTTTAAGATTTTATTTTTAAGTTATCTCTACACCCAATGTGGGGCTTGAACTCACAGCCTCGAGATCAAGAGTCACATGCTCCACCAACTGAGCCAGCCAGGTGCCCCACCTTTTCACCTATTGATAGTGTTCTTTGATATACAAAATTTCAAAATTTTGATGTACTACAATTTACCTAATTTTTGTTGCATGGGTTTTTGGTGTCATATCCAATAAATCATTGCCAAATCCAATATCATGAAGTTTTTCCCTGTTTTCCTCCAGGCAATTTATAGTTTTAACTCTTATATTAAGGTCTTTAAACCATTTTGAGTTAATTTTTGTCTATGATGTAAGATAAGGATCCAATTCTTTCTCTTGCATGTAGAGATCCATTTTTCCAGGACCTTTTGTTGAAGATTATCCTTTTCTCATTGAATCGTCTTTATACCTTGTCAAAAATCATTTGACCACATATGTGAAGGTATATTTTTGGATTCTCTAGTCCATGAGTCTTTATGACAATACCACACTGTTTTAATTACTTTGTTGTAAGTTTTGAAATCAGGAAGTGATTCCTCCACTTTTATTCTTATTTTTAAAAGCTTATTTGGCTTATATTGGGTCCCTTTTACTTTTTTTTAAAGGCTTATTTATTTATTTGGGGGGGCATATGAGTGGGGGGAGGGGCAGAGGGAGAGGGAGTCTTAAGCAGACTCCCCACTGAGCACAGAGCCCCATGTGGGGCTCCATCCCATGACCCTGAGATCATGACCTGAGCTGAAACCAAGAGTCGGATGCTTAACCAACTGTGCTACCCAGGCACCCCAGTGGGTATACTTATTTAAAGGTTAATAAAATGAAGATCTGAATGAAATTTATTTTCTTAAAGGGATTAATTTATTTTTAATGTTAAGACTATTCCAAGGCACTTTTAGAAATTGGGAGCATATATACCTTTCTCCTTCTGTCTTTCTTTTCCTTCCTTATTCCCTCCCCTTTTTTCTCCTTTTTTCCCTTCCTTCCTTCCTTTTTTCTTTTCTTCCTTCTTTTCATCTTTCTTTTCTTCTTAGCTTAGACTAAAATAGTGAACCTCCCTCTTTTCAAAGTCCAGGCTCTAAGTATCCTTATTTTGGAGGTGAAACCCCTTTTATTCTAACAACTCACATTATGCAATACCCTAATATTGTTTTTGAGTTACATTTTTTAATTGGGGATGGTAGTAAAATGAATAAAAGATGTGAAATATATTAAGTGCCTAATATGTACAAAAAAATGTTAATAGACTCAACTAAATAACTTAAGAGAGAAATACTATGTCCACCTCTAAAAACAAAAGGACCTAGTGAGGATATCTTTATAATTCTCACTGAGAACATTGGTGGTAAGACTATATGATGCAGAGAAGTTATCCTATTGCATCCTATCCCAGGATAATTGGGTAATAGGTCACTATTAGTCCTTTAATTAATGACTTGTTCAGCAATACAAAAATGTTGTGTGGCGGTAGTGGGATAATCCTAGCTCAAAGATAGTTCCTGATAGCACACTTGCATACTATATATTTTGACTTTTGAATAAAGGCCTGTATTTGTAGTACAGGCAAATAACACATTCTAAGAGTACGTATACAATAGAAGTGCAAAATAATAAAGCAGCTTCTTATTAAATTGTTGGTCAGAAATTGATGTACTTACTTTCATTTGCTTGTATTCAGTATTAAAATCTTGACTTTTTTGTGATTGATTTGTTCTAAGGTTAACTTCTATACACAGCAGGTATTCAATAAATAATGTTGACTGACAGATGGTTAAATGTTAGAATGTGCTTCATCCTCACAGGCAAATAGACACTTGATGATTGATTAGGGTCAAGCATTCTTTAAAATATATTTTGCGCATGTTTCTGAATAATTACTTGCTAAATTTAATTCTGAATTTAAAATGGTTTATATGATCATTAATTAGTCTCATTTAGCTTTTATTATACGGTTGCTGAATCCAAACTGGTTAAAATATTTTAGTGCCACACTATTTGCTGTTTAAAATTCTATTCTTAAAATCTGTAAAGATATACAAGGTAGTTTTTCTTCTGCTACTGCTGTAGTAAATTCTAGAAGAGTACCTCTAAAAGACTGCTGCATTAAAAAAAAAGATCGCTCCTTAATTATTAATGAAAAATCAGCAAATTTTCTGTTCATTTCTTTTAACTCATGAAACCGAGGTCAGTTATATGAAGTCTGATTTTCTCACAAAGTAAGTTAGTGTTTGCCAACATGGCAATAACTCTTTGAGGACCCTACCCTTTAAAGCACTAGGAACATATTAAGTCCATATTGTGAAGATAATTCATGTGTATGTAAAAATCCTCATTTAAATGTTTCACTTCATTTCTTCCAGTATGCAGAATTCAGAGAAATTAGGTTCTTAGGAAATAATTTCATGCCAGAACCCCAGGTATGGCTATGGCTATCCAAATGAACAAAGATATTGGACAAAAAAGGTTAAAATGGGTGACTTGAACCACTCCATAACACATCTTAAGCACTTCTTTTTTAAATAACATCCAATGGCATCTTTTATTCAGACATTTTCAACATTACAACTGAGTACTTAGAGATAAAAACTACACTGAGGGACACCTGGGTGGCTCAGTCGGTTAAGCGTCTGCCTTCAGCTCAGGTCATGATCCCGGGGTCCTGGGATCGAGCCCCACATCGGGCTCCTTGCTCTGCCGGAAGCTTGCTTCTCCCTCTGCCTGCCACTCCCCCTGCTTGTGCTCTCTCTCTCTCTCTGACAAATAAAATATTTTAAAAAAACTACATTGAGATATTTATATCTCATTGAGATATTTAATATTTTATTTGAATAAAAACATCTCTAAACAAAATGGTCAGGTCAAATAATCTCTGCCTGCCACTCCCCCTGCTTGTGCTCTCTCTCTCTCTCTGACAAATAAATAAATAAAATCTTAAAAAAAAAAAAAAGCCTATATATTCTCAAAGGAATTTTTTTTTTTACTAAGTTGTGGCACATGAATAACTGTATCTTCAGGTAACACTGTTTTGTAGAATTCTGTTTATCATAAGAATTTAGCTGGAATGTATAAATCACTTATTCCATGTTTACTGATAAGTATATCATACTTCTGAAACTGTTTCCAACAAGAACTTAGGAATTATCATTCAAGGTTTGGATTATTCTATATACCACCAAAACCTTATGGTGTCTCAATGGACACATCCAAAGGGATCTTAGAGGAAATAAGATGAGAGGAGGCATGATTCTTCCCCTATGTCATTTTTTGTAAGTAAAAGATGTAGTCTTAAAATACTACCTTACCATTCTCCAACAATGGGGCTATATTACATGGATTTATCAATGCTTTAAAAAAAATTTCCACCTGTACCGCGTCTTATAATGTTGGAGAAAGCTCTCGCTGCCATTTTTACAAAAGATGATGGATCAGTTTGTTTTCTTCAGACACAAGCCTTAGGAAATGTGTGGCTAGAATGAGTAAAAATTTGATAAAATATAGGGGAGGGTAACAAGATCCATGAATAAAACCATATGACATTATAAAAAGTACAGGTAGGGAGGCCCAGTTCCAAGGAGGGTGGTGAGAAGGCAAGGGGGGGTTGGGTCTAGGAGGCAGCCCAAAATAGTACAGTTTCTAACCTAATCACATGTTTGTAGGCTGATACTTTAGAGTTTAAGAGCATGAGTGAATTGAATTAAATTAGGAAATACTGATATATATCCTTAATTAAAATCATAATATTCATTATTTGTCTAGTATTTCTCATGGCATCATCAGCTCCCTAAAGATATGTAATGATATTTTACAGTTTATGTATCTTTTTACCAATTGTATGAATGGATTCCTAAAATTTATTGCATGTCAATGATTTAAGAACAATAGTACACAGGCATTGACATCTTTGCAAGGCAGGGCACACAGGCACTGCAACAATTCTTATGGCTTGCCCACGGCTGAGGTTAAATCAAAACACTCCTTTTGGAAAAGAACTCATTTAGCATTACATTATTAGTCATATTATAAGAAGAATGACGTCCAAATAATTTTCAGAAAAGGGCACTCTTGTGTCATTGGGGAAGTGCCCTTTTTAAGTGTCAAACCATTATAGTTAGCAACTGTCACTAAGAAGGTAGCCATCTGTCACTATTTATTGTCAAAAGAAACATTCATTGACGTTGCTTAAGTGAACTCTGTTAGCATTTTTCACACTCATTTAGTTATTATGTCTACAAGTGGCCATTTGCATAAAAGCCCACTGGCAAAGTCTAACAAAGATTTTATAAAATTAGGTTTTATTTCAAGCACTATTTGGATTTCTTTTAATGAAAAAGGAAGCAAGAGCTACAAAAAGTAATTTTTTTCTCATCAGCAATATTGCCTAGTTTATGACCATGAACATCAAACATCAGTAAATGGCAAGTCAATAAGTTTTACCATTTATAGCTTCTAAAACCCATCACCAAATCTGAGAAAAAGCTGTGTATATTACTTCAGTATATAGTGCCATCAAGAAATACTCTATTTTAGGGATAATATTAGCAAGTAGAGAAAAGGGGGGAAATGTGTGATTATAAGTATAATCCTAACTTTAATATTCTAAACAAACTTTTTAAGATGACTATAAAATATTTAATTATTTCTTTTTAATTATAGGATCCAAAATGGTTCATTTCTTTGCCTTGAGTACTTCTTTTTTCATTGGGAAGTCATTTGCCTTTCATTCTATTCATCTTTCCCAATATTATGCCCTTAAGATAAATTTTAGACATATAACAAATTGCTCGTTAAAGAGTTGGCCTTGTCAGACTGATAGGCAGGAAGGGAAAAAATTGCTCACTTCTAAAGGTCCATTTACTTATTAATGACAGGGTAGGTTACTATATTTTCTACGTATGAATTACTTCATCCAAAGCAGAGAGCCTAGTGAAGAGAAGTGGGATGAAAGCTAGGCTTTTGAAATGCCACTTTATAAACCTCTCTATGGCTTAGATTCCATTTGTTATAGAAATGGTTTTGGGGGGCACCTGGGTGGCTCAGTCGTTAAGCGTCTGCCTTCGGCTCAGGTCATGATCCCGGAGTCCTGGGATCGAGCCCCGCATCGGGCTCTCTGCTCGGCGGGAGGCCTGCTTCTCCCTCTCCCACTCCCCCTGCTGTGTTCCCTCTCTAGCTGTGTCTCTGTCAAATAAATAAATAAAATCTTTAAAAAAAAAAAAAAAAAAAAAAAAGAAATGGTTTTGGAATATATAACTTTTATTTTACAAAGAGCCTGGAGGAAGACAAAACAGCAGATCCAGTAAGCATCCTTCCTGTGGATGAAACATTACTGGAAAATATGTTCCATTATTTATAACCTGTGAGGTTTTAGGCAAGACACGTTATCTTCCTGAACCTTAGCTCTCTCATCTAAAAAGGGGTTTGAAAATAACTACTCATGGCATTATTTTGAGGATAAATACTACTTAGAGTAGCCACCACAGTTGGCATTACATAATTGGTAGCTATTATTATTATCATCATTATCAGTAGTGACACAAATATTGGGTGATGTTCATAAATTACAGTCATCTAATGGACAGTGTTACATATAGCCAAGAGTTCATACACAGTTTAGTTCTCTTTGTTATGAAGCTTATCATTTTATGGATTAAAAGGAATCTTATATATCTGTCTTCACACTTTATAATTGATTTTATATTTGTGTAATTGTTTTTGTTAATTGACCCATTGTCAAATATTTAGGGATCACTCACTAAGTTTCTAACAGTGCCCTTTTTTGGGGACAGGGCCCATAACTTAATAAATTAATAGTCACTGGTGTGTCTTTTCCTGTCCAGTACATCAACATGACAAATAACTTGCCAAAAAACAAACAAAAAACAAGTGAAAAAACAAAACAAACAACCCAACTAGATTACAAGTGATCTCCCAGTATTCACTATGAATCCTGACTAATTACTATTTTCCTATGCAGACAAGACTAGCTGATTTTGTCACCTACCTGCTTAGATCCCTTCAGTGATTCTCACTGATTATAGGAACAAGAACAAAATGTTGAAGTTCAAGACTCAAACTATCTCCTTGTTAACATAATGCCAGCCGCATTGTCTTTCTTCCCATTCCTCAAAAATCATCATGCTCCCTCCTGTCCCAAAGATTTTCACATGCTGTCCCCTCTGACTGAAATGTTCTTAGTTCCTCTTCATGTAGCTCACTCACATTCATCTTCTGATAGTGACTTAGACATTGTTTTCCCTGCAAAGCCATCACAATCTACCACACTCAACTCCAAAAGCTTACCCTCTCATAGTATCATGTTCCTTTCCATCAGCAAAAAAAAAAAAAAAAAAAAAAAGACAACAATTAGATTTCCATTAAATAAGATGTGTGCATGTGAGTGTGTACGTGTGTATATATAATTGTAAAATTTTCTAAGTATCTACATTTTCAGTTAGGAGTTCTATATCTGGGATAGTATATCAAGATGAATTTGGATTATTTTTTTAAAAGATTTTATTTATTTATTTAGAAGGGAGAGAGTGCATGCACACTAAGCAGAGATGGTGGGGTGGAAGGAGCAGAGGGAGAGGGAGAAGCAGACTTCCCGCTGAGCAGGGCGCCTGATGAGGGGCTAGATCCCAGGTCCCTGAGATTATGACCTGTGGGGCTCAATTCCAGGTCCTTGAGAACATGACCTGAGCTGAAAGCAGATGCCTAACCAACTAAGCCACCCAGGTGCCCTGAATTTGGATTATTTAACTATAACCAGCATCTGTCCTGCTGTTGAAAACAAAATCTATCTCTAAAACTACCTCTCTTATACCAGACCACCTAGCAGTTCTATTCCTAGGTACCTACCTAGGGTCAATGAAAACATATGTCCACACAAAGATTTGTACAATAATATTCACAGCAGCTGTATTCAGAATGGGCCAACCTAAATGTCCACCAATGTAAATGGAAACAAAAAGCAGGATATCCATCGGAAAGAATACTCTTCAGTAATAAAAGGGAATGAAGTATTGATACATGCAACAACAATGATGCACATTAAAAACATTATGCTAAGTGAAAAAATCCAAACACAGGAGACTATGGATGGTAAGATTCCATTCATATGAAATGTCCAGAAAAGGCAGATTTTTAGAAACAGGAAGTAGATTAATGGTTGCCTGGGGTTAGGGCTGATAATGAGGATTAACTGTAAATGAGCACAGGGATCTTACTGGAGGGATTAGAATGTTCAAAAGCCAGTTTATGGTGATGGTTCCTTCACTTACTAAATGAACACTAAATACGTATAAAAATGAAAAAGTTAAGGAAAAATAGTGGGACTAATGCAATGCATGCAAAGTGTTTTGAATATGACGCACAGAGTAAAAAGTCAATCGACCTTGGCTAATCGTATTTTTAAAAACCAAATCCACTGTTCATATGTGCATACCAGCTTTGCCACTAAATGTCAAGATTTGATAAAAACAAATGTTACTTCTTCAAGCTGACTCTCCATTTAATTCCTCATCACAAATGTCTTTCTTACATACCATGCTACGAGATATAAAAATTAAGCCTTTAAAATATCTTGAAGGAGAGAAGGTAAGACATGTATGTACTCATTTAACAGTAACACAAAACAGTATTTGATTGGGACCAAGGGAGCGGTTATGCTTTTCATTTTTTTTTTTAAACTCCTCAATGCATCAGCTAAGACTAAACTGGAGCAACATTATATTTGAACTAGGCCCTCTAATACATACATACATATGTATGTACATACACAGCTATGTACATCTATTTGTTCATTCATACACAACTCTGTTCACTCACTAATCATATTCATGACACTCTCAATAAAACTTCTCATAAGTATTGGTGACTTTAATATTAATGTAGATAATTCTTTAATGAACCTGGCTTCTCAGTTTCTGGACCTCCCCTCCTTCCATGAGCTTCTCCTCGGCCAACCATTCTATGATCACACAGGAATTTAGTCAATACCAATATATGCATGCTCATCCTTCAATAAGATGAGTTTCAAGCATTTTACTCTCTGAAGATTATTCCCTCTAGTACCCTAACTTCAACAATTCTTTGACTTTCGAAGGGCCAACTATCTATTAATGCTCCTGGGTTTTTATATGCTTCCCACTCCTCTAAATCCACTCTAGTATCCTTACTTTTTACCTTACTCAGATTAGATTTCACATACAACATTAATGACAAATACCTTACCTGCACCCTCAGTGTAATCTTCTCTGACTTCTTTTTTGACTTATACTTGGCCGAAATCTTGAGTTATAATAGTTTGAAGTAGGACATGAAATATGTTGATGGGGGTTTGGAATGGACGGGAAATAGTCACTAAAATAAGTAGAGGAATTATGATAAGGTACCAGAAAAATATCTGACTCAACTGCTACAGTGATTGAAAAATAGTATATGAGAAGTATCAGAAAAATCAAACATAGAGAAGGCTCACATTTCTAAACTATTTTTGAATTTTGTATCTTGATCAGCTACAAACCTGAAGAGCCTAGTACTTTAACAAGAGCCAACTAAAAATTTAAATTGTCTTTATTTCCTTTAAGAAATAACTTTTAAGTTATTAACTTATTAACTTAAACGTTAAGTAACTTCTTTTCAGGCTGCATAACCTGAGAAATGTGAACATTTTCTAAAGAATAACCAAATTAAGGATAGAAATCAAAGGTTTAGTCTCAAGTGTACAGTGTTTAAGTACTATAACATGATCATTTTTATTTTTACTTGCTTTCTCCCAGGAGTAACTGGTTTCAGGTTCTGATGTGCATTATCTAAAAGACTGCCAGTACCATATAAGTATTTTGCTAAAATCTGAGAAACTAGCTAAATATATTTGTTTCTTGACATCTAGTATGCAGCCAACAATGAGTTAGTTCCATCTGCTTTAGGCTTGTGCCGCATAATGAATGTCATTCCGTGACAGCTGAATTCTGTTGTGCTGATTATCTCAAACCTGAATTTTATGGCAACGCAGACTCACGTTCTCTCGTTTACCTTTATATGCCTGATAGAATGTATAATTACATTTGGGATTAGCCTAATCCATTCTCTACCTAATGAGCTGAACTAATATTAACCCAAAATGGAAAGGAATTCAGCATATTTTAACACTTCTTCACTCTGGCATGATTTCATTTTTACAGCTTCACTTAGCTTGATCCATTATCACCCTCCCTTTCATTCTGGCACACACTCTAAATTAATTCATTTCATAATCTCATGAGTTGAAGTCAGTGCCATTTGACCTGGAAATAAAAATGTTATGATTATTAAACCACAAGAAGGCAACTGGCAATTTGAATTGCAGTATTTGCATTATAATGCACATGTAGAAAGAACATTTTGATAATAATGATTTATCTCTGCATGAAGCAGTTTCTCTAAAGGAGATTGAATAAAAAAGTCAGAGATGGTTGAAACAGATTACCTTTTATTATTGATATAAAAACTCATAACATATTCCTCTATGAATTTTACAGAATTCATATAATAAAGAATAAAAATATAATGTACTTACGTGAAGATGTGTCTCTTTTTTTCTGGTGCACCCATATCTTACAGAATATGATTCTGATAGGTAAAAAGGAAAACTCAGAAACTGATCACATAGAAAGCATTTAGGTTCTGGAAGCAAACCAAAAAATATCTATTTAATGAACATGTATAATGTGTAAAGTGATCATCTAAGCATGGCAGCAATGACACTACTAAATTTGCTTCCTGTTTCAAATAAGTTTTGAGTTAGTTGTGCAGATAAGACAATACATACAGAAAATTCATGGTAATTTAATAGAAGATGCAAAGAACTTAAACAGATAACATAAAGGAAAACACTACATCATAATTGAATAATCAATACATTAGGCTAGATTCTTTCAGAATCACCTTCCTGCAGAAAACCATCATATATTCTGATGGAAAAACTACTCGAATGGACAAACAACAACAACAACTAGAGGAAAGGGAAGTGCTTTGAGGAAAATTCCTGGGTAATAAGGCTTCTGGCCTGAGGGCATGCCCTAATTTTTGTGAGGCAACTAGATCTAAAGGAGAAGAATGCAGTGCAACTGGCTATAGGAGTCAGAAGGCAGAGCCGGGGTGTGCCAGAACAGTTGGAAAGTGATGGAGAAATCTGGAAGGAGAGAGACACAAAAGAGAGAGTCTTAAAATATGCATATGAATTCTGCCTATATTCTTGGATAGTGTCCAAACATGGCAGGAGGTGGGGAACATACAAGAGCTAAAAGGCTGAAGGAAATGAACAGTTTCAGCTGCTGCCCATGACCGAAGTAGCGGTTGAGGAGTGTGGTATGGGCAGGTATAGAGTTGGCATTCAAATGATTCAAATTAACTTCCAGCTAGAACAAAAATAAGAGAGAGTGATCAGAACCCAGAATCCCTACATCTCATCCAGGATGTGCACTATATAATAAAATTGTCCTAACTATGTGTGGAAACAGAGAAATATGACTCAAAAGAAAAAGCCCTACATGTATTTGTGCATTAATGTACAAATATCATTTGTATTTTTATCCACTAGCAATGAAAACTGAAAAAAGAAAAAACATTTACAGTAACATTTTAAATGTTACAATATCATTTAAAATACTAAACAATTAATTTTTTTTCTGAACAATTAATTTAATCTAAGCTTTCAATCATGAAAACAAAACATTAATGAGAAAAATTAATGAAGACTTGAATAAATGAGGAGAGATATTAATATTGCCAAACTGTCAATTCTCCTCAAATTGGTATATAGAGTAAATTCAATCTAAATAATAATCCAGGTAGGGTATTTTTCGTAAAAATCAATTATTTCGAATCTAAAATGTATATGAAGATGCAGAGGACTGAAAATATACTTATAAAGGATAACTACATTGAAGGACTTATACTACCTGACTTTAAGACTGAGTATAAAGTTATGGTAATCCTTGCATAATGATAGATAATAGTTCAGTGCAGTAGAACAAGGAGGGCAGAAATAGGCCCTCACTTTATACAGATAACTGATATCTGAAAAAGGCATGCACACATGCATGTCTGTGTGTGAGCATGCACACATGTGCTCACACACATATCAAAGGGAAAAGGAAAGTCTGTCCAACAAGTGGTGCTGGATACCTAGGATATGGAACATAAAGGAACTTTGACCCTTATTTCACAACCTACACAAAATTAATATAAGATGGATCATAGAGCTAACCCTAAAAAAGCTAAACATAAAATTTCATGAAGAAAACAGTAACTTGGAGTAAGCAAGCCTTTCCTAGCCAAACGGAAAAAAGAACCCATTAACAGATAAAAAATTATACTTTAGG
Source organism: Mirounga leonina (assembly GCF_011800145.1). Taxonomy (NCBI): domain Eukaryota; kingdom Metazoa; phylum Chordata; class Mammalia; order Carnivora; family Phocidae; genus Mirounga; species Mirounga leonina. Next base: position 11,883,517 of record NW_023270158.1, read on the forward strand.
TTTCATCAAAATTAAAACTTTTGTTCATCAAAAGACACAAGAAAATTAATTGGGGGGCGCCTGGGTGGCTCAGTCGGTTAGGTGTCTGCCTTCCGCTCGGGTCATGAATCCTAGATATCTGGGATCCAGTCCTGCATTGGGCTCCCAGCTCAGTGGGGAATCTGCCTCTCCCCCCGCTCATGTTCTCTCTCGCACGCTCTCTCTCTCTCAAATAAATAAATAAATCTTAACAAAAAAAGAAAATTAATTGGTAATCCAAAGGCCTGGAGAAATTATTTGCAAATTACGTGTGTGACAAACTATTGGTGTCCACAATACATAAAGAACTTCCTAAACTCAACAATAAAAAGAAAACAATTGAATAAAAATAGGCAAAAAAAATTAAACAGGCACATCACAATGAAATATACATAAATAGTGGTTAAAATGAAAAAGACTGACATCACCAAATATTGGAAAGGATGTGAAGCAAATGAAGAAAATGAAATGTACTGTTTTTTGGCTTTTTATAAAACAACAACCATTTAAAAAACTATGAGGAAGTTTCTAATAAAGTTAATCATACATATATACCATGATAGAGCAATTCAAATTCTAAGAATTTGAATTCTCCAAAAGAATTTTTTTTAATGTCCACTAAAAGGTTTGTGCAAGATTGCTAAAGAGACTTTATTCATAATAGCCCCAAACTGGATGCAATCCAACGTCCACCAACAAGAGAATGGATAAAAACTTGTGGTGTATCATATAAAGGTACACTACACAACAAAAAGAAGTGAACTACTGATACAGTCAATATCATGGAAATTACAATGAACAAAACAATCTGGATACAAAAAGTTATATGCTATATAACTTTATTTATATAAAGCTGTAGAACAGAAAAAAGAACTCATTGAGGGGCACCTGGGTGGCTCAGTTGGTTAAGCGACTGCCTTCGGCTCAGGTCGTGATCCTGGAGTCCCAGGATCGAGTCCCACATCGGGCTCCCTGCTCGGCGGGGAGCCTGCTTCTCCCTCTGACCCTCCCCCCTCTCATGTGCTCTCTCTCTCTCTCATTCTCTCTGTCTCAAATAAATAAATAAAATCTTTAAAAAAAAAAAAAAAGAACTCATTGGGAAAAATTTCAGAAAAGTGTCTGTTAGGGCTCCAAGGAGCAGCCAGGAAAGGGGCATGAGGAAGATTTATGGGATGATGGAAATATTATACGTCTTGATGGAGATGTAGGCTTCACGACAGTACACAAGTGTATGCATTTGTCAAAATACATCAAATCTCACAGTTAAGATCTTTGCATTTTAGAGTATATAAATTTCAATACACACACAAATAATGACAAAAATATTGAACTAAATTTGGGAATCATACTTTTCACAGTTGTGTGGGTTAGCAATTCTGAAACAATTTTACATGTATTTGGGCTTGAGAAAATGGGTTAACATATTGAAGATACTGGGAGCTTAGGCAGTTTTCTACAGAGTTTTTGGTAATGTATACTCACACTACCAGTGTATGACAGTTCTCAGTGTGCAACATCCTCATCAAAACTAGATACTTCTTTTTTTTTAATATTTTATTTATTTATTTGACAGAGAGAGACAGCAAGAGAGGGAACACAAGCAGGGGGAGTGGGAGAGGGAGAAGCAGGTTCCTGGCTGAGCAGGGAGCCTGATGCGGGGCTCGATCCCAGGACCCTGGGACCATGACCTGAGCTGAAGGCAGACGCTTAACGACTGAACCACCAAGGCACCCCAAAACTAGATATTTATCTTTGTATTCTATTCTGAATTTTTATCCCCTACCCCACCTTTGGTCAGGAGACTTTGTGTAGGATAGAACTCACATAGAGCACTGAGCTTAGAAGAGATCTCTGTCTAGAATATGTCATCATGTAAGTGATAACTAGGAGAAAAACTACTAAATTTCAATGAGAAAGACCTACCAACAGAATAGAGGGACAAACAGGGAGAACAGCATCACAGAGACTAAGTGAAAAAAAAGAGTGTAAGGAAGAACTGACCAACAGTGTAGAAGCTAGACAAGTCTCATAAATTAACAATGAGAAAGTGTTCATTTGATCTGGTGTTTAGAAAGTCAGTTTCATTAGTGAGATGAGAGTGATTTATTGAGAGAGAACATGTGGGGAGATGGAAGCTATGTTCAGTTTAAGTGGATTGCTATGAATTGAGGAAATAATGAAATGTGTGAATATAACAGATATGAAGAGAACAGAGTTAGACTATAACTGAGAGAGGGATTTGGGACCAAGACTTTTTTTTTTTTTAAGGATGTGTTCACTTGTTTAAATGAAGATAAAAAGCCAAAAAGGGATACAGATTTAAAAAGAGTTAAATAGAATAAAAATGATTTTTATGAACTGCTGAAGGAAATAGGAGCTAGATGGCAGTTTAGGGCTAAGAGTAAGAATGCCCAAGGTAAAATTATGATGGCTAACATTTATTTAGCACTTAAGATGTTACAGCCACTACTATAACTATGTTACTTATAATTCTTAATGTAACTAGATGGAAAAGTACTGTTATCCTGATCATATAGATAAGGAAACCAAAACAGAGTCATGCATGAACCTGCATGAATCACACAGCTAGGGAATTAGAACCAGGGTCCAAAACCACACAATATGGCTCTGGAAGGCAAGTTTTAATCACTACTCTCCACTGCCGTGGAATGGAAGGTAAAAGTAAAATATATGAATTGTTGGCAAAGCTTGATCCTCATTTGGTGCAGATAAGTCCAGATTCAGATTGAACAATTCAATTGTTATTCAAGACCTTTGCATGTTTTATAATATATTGCTATATATCTTATTTTTTGTAACATGGCTCCATAAAATATATCTACCAGAGAAGGGTTCCCTCTGCTTCTAACATGAGTAAATCTCCTCAAATGTTAATAAAAACACTGTACATTATTTTTGATTTTTAATGAACCTCCATACTGTTTTCCGAAGTGGCTGAACCAATTTACTTTCCCATCAACAGTGCACAAGGATTCCCTTTTCTCTACATCCTTGCCAACACTTGTTGTCTCTTATCTTCTTGATGATAGCCATTCTAACAGGTGTGAGGCTTTGATTCTGATTTTTTATTTTTTTCATTATGGTTTTGATTTTCCTTTCCCTGATGATTAGTGATGTTGAGCATCTTTTCCTGTGTCTGTTGGCCATTCAGATGTCTTCTGTGGCAAACTGTCTATTCAGTTCCTCCGTGCATTTTTAATTGGACTTTGCGGTTTTTGTTATTCAGTTGTATGAATAGTTTATATATTAATCCCTTATCTGATATATGGTTTTAGCAATCCCACTTCTGGGAATATATCCAAAGGAAATGAAAACAAGATATTGAAAACATCAGCACTCCCATGTTCACTGCAGCGTTATTCACAATAGCCAAGAATTTAGCAACAACCTACGTGTCCCTCAATGGATAAAAGGATAAAGAAAATGTCACACACACACACACAAACAGAGGAATATTATTCAGCCATGAGAAAGAAGGAAATCCTGCCATTTGCAACAACATGGATAGCTATTGAGGACATTTTGCTAAGTGAGATGTCAGACAGAGAAAGACAAATACTGTATGATATCAATTATATGTGGAATCTAAAAATAACTGAATTTGTAAAAAACAGAGTGGAGGGGTAGTTGTCAGAGGCTGGGAGGTGGAGTAATCGTGGACATGTTGTTTAAGAGTACAAATGTGCAACTAATAGGTAAATAAATTCTGGAGAGCTAAAGTACAACATAGTGATTATAGTCACTGTTACTGTAGTATAAACTTAAAAGTTTCTAAGAGGCTAGATCGTAATTGTTCTCACCACAAAAAAGAAATGATAGGGGTGCCTGGGTGGCTCAGTTGGTTGAATGTCTGCTTTCAGCTCAGGTTGTGATCCTAGGGTCCTGGGGTTGAGCCCCACGTTGGGCTCCCTGCTCAGCGGGTAGTCTGCTTCTCCCTTTGCCTCTCCACCTGGCTTGTGCTCTCTCTTTCGCTCACTCTCTCTCTCTCTCTCAAATAATTTAAAAAATCTTAAAAAACAAAGAAATGATAATTATGTGATGTGATGGAGGTGTTAGCTAATGCTAAGGTGGTAATTAATTGCAATATATAGATGTATCAAATCAACACATTTGTACACCTTAAACTTACACTGTTATATGTTGATTATATCTCAATAAAATACATACATACATATATACATACATACATACCATTGTACATGAACAAGTAAGTGCCTCTCATATTGGTCCTGCAGTAGATCTTAACTTTGTTTATTAAGATATCCTCTATTTTTCACATTGCTGATTTAAACTAAAGTATTGCCAGTTTATTAAAGAAAAATATGCTTAAGGTAGTATACAAGTAAGATTACTAAACAATAAATAGAACTAAAATGTACAGCTAAAATTATTAGATAATCAAATAAAAATTGAAATAACAGTTTCTTCTTTGGTGATCCTAAATATCTCTTTTTATGTTATTAACAATAGGAGGAGACCCACGCAACAATTGTGATGGAAATATATATCTTTTAATTTATTACAAAGGTCACTTTTGTATAATGCAATTTTGTTAACAGAATAAAGTGGTCCTTGTTCCAAGGGACGTTTTGAAATCTGCCATTAAAGAATCAAGGAAAATAATTCCTTTTTTTAAAAGATTTTATTTATTTATTTGACAGAGAGAGAGAGAGAGAGCACAAGCAGGGGGAGTGGGAGAGGGAGAAGCAGGCTCCCCGCTGAGCAGGGAGCCCAAAGCGGGACTCGATCCCAGGACCCGGAGATCATGACCTGAGCCGAAGGCAGATGCTTAACTGACTCAGCCACCCAGGTGCCCCAAAATAATTCTTTCTTGATTAAGTTATATTGTGTTCCCCAACATTCTGTTTTCAACTTTCTTCTGCTTTTCATCTGCATAGATGACTCATTTGATAAGGTCATATCCTCAGGGTACTCAAATCAAATCTGTGTCACAATTTCCAAATCTGGCTATTTCCAAACTCACTGCTTAGGATTCCGAATCACACTTAACATCAACCTTCCAGGTTGATCACATTCTTTATTTCAGGGAGACTTATAAATTAGACTGCAATATTTGTTCCATTGCAATGACTTTAGTAAAATAGTTTTCTTTTCAGTATCCATACTTATCTCATTCTAAATGTTCTAGCTTTCCTGTGTGCCTACTGGGTACTATGTAGTGTGTACTGTGCACAATCTGGTTCAGGTCCAGATAATTTAATTTAGTACTCTTCCCATAACTTCTCATTACGCTCCTTCATTCAATTCATTAGGCAAATATTACTGAAGGTCTACTGTGTTCCTAGGGCATGTCTTCATGGAGTTTGCATTCTAATTGAATGACTTCCCAAAAGAATTTTCTGCAATTATGATAATGTTCTGTAATATCTGCAATGTTCAATATGATAGATAGTAACCACATATGGCTATTGAGCACTTGAACATGGCTAGTGTTACTGAATCAATTTTTTAAAATTTTTATTGAAATTTAACTAATTAAAATTTATACTTAAATGATTGCATGTGGTTAGTGGAACTACACTAAACTATGTAGAATATCAACATTGATAAGTTTTATGAAGAAAACGTAAAATGGGGTGCGTGGCTGGCTCAGTCGGTACAGCATGTGACTTTTGATCTCGGGGTCATGTGTTCGAGCCCCACATTGGACATAGAGATTACTTAAAACAAAATAAAACAAAACAATAAAATATTTAAAACCTATTAAAAAGAGAAAAAAATATAAAATGAAACAAAAACAGGATAAGGGGAGTGCAATGGTGACATGGTTCAAAGGGAGATTAGAATTATAAACAAGATGGTTAGAGTATATCTCATTGAAAAGGTGACAATTGACATGACAAGGATCTAAAAGAGGGAGAGAGTTGGCCATGATAAAATCTAGGGGGGAAACAATTAATGCATGTTTCATGTAAAAATTCCTTTTGATGAATTTGTCTCCGGTATGTGGAGGTAAAATCTGCATCCCTGTATCTTCAATCCACTGAATCTAGGTGTTTTTCAAAACAAATCCCTTTTTACTTACTTTCTGTTCAAAATAGCAATCCCTTCAAATATTTGAAGAGTATATACTTATCATGCATACAATTTTGTGTACTCCCTGTTAAATTTTCTAATGATATATTTGTTTGTCTATTTATTTACTATTTTAATTCAAAAAATATTTTTTTAACATGTGAGAAAACGAATTCAAAATAAATTAAAATAAGGACACTTCTCTTTCTAAAAGAAGGTCATGATAAAATTAAATATCAAATAGTAGATATTGTGGAATTCTAGAAATTTGGACAATTTGAGTACTGAATTTAAAGCAGTGAATTTGCCTCCAAAATTCTTAAAACTTATGAGACAAAAGTAATGGAAAGTTATATAGTTATTCTAGTATAAGAAAGGAAAATGTAGTCACCAGTTTCTTTATTAAATAAAGGAATATTTTTCGGGGCACCTGGGTGGCTCAGTTGTTAAGCGTCTGCCTTCGGCTCAGGTCATGATCCCAGGGTCATGGGATCGAGCCCCACATCGGGCTCCCTGCTCTATGGGAAGCCTGCTTCTCCCTCTCCCACTCCCTCTGCTTGTGTTCCTTCTCTCCCTGTGTCTCTCTCTGTCAAATAAATAAATAAAATCTTAAAAAAATATATTTTTCTTGTCTCTGGGAAGAAAAAAATTTTTTATTTTTTTATTGTTAAGTCATCTTTACACCCATCGTGGGGCTCAAACTCATGACCCCAAGATCAAGAGTCGCATGCTCCACTGAGCCAGCCAGGCACCCCAAGAAAAAAAGTTTTATATGACGCTTTTTATAAGTGCAAAATAATGTTGGCAATATCTATAAATACACAGCTATAGTGAATGGAGTATTTTTACTTAATTAAAATTGCACATGCAGTATATAAATGTATAAATATATTGGTAGATATTTTAAATTTCACAAAGAAGACTAAAGTCCCCTCTGACTACCTTGTCTGAACAATTTTCCCTACTCTTCTGCATATCCATATCCTCTTTCTTAGAGGTAACCAGTAATATAAGTTAGATATATAACATACCTGAATTTGGGCCATGTACTGGCATAAATATCTATTTATATACTGATAGAAACTCATAGTATGTTTTTCTGTGCATTTTTCATACGTTATGTCATTTTTTCAACATGTTTTGTCTCTAAACAATATGTTGAAGTTCTATCACATACATTTTGGGCATTTATTCTAATCACTGCATAACACTCCATGAGATGGCTATCCCACAGTTAAATGAGCTATACCATTTTTGATGGTCCAGTAAGTGGTTTTTATTATGAACAATACTGAAATGAGCATCCATGTATTAAATCCTCTTCACGTTCATGTATTTTTCCAAAATACAGGCACTTAGGGAAGGAATTTCTGCATGCATTTTGTTTTTAATATATTCTGTTTAATTACATTTCAAATTGTTTAGAATTATGTACACACAGCAGGATTATAGGTGGACACACTTTCCCTTGAGCCCTTATCAATGTACATACTTTCCAATTTCTGAATGATTGCCAATCTAATGGTTGAGAATAATCTCAGTGTTACTTTTATTTTACCCTTTTGTGATGACCAATGGGATTAACTATCACTTCACATATTTATTTATAACTTAAAGTTTCCTCTTTGATTCTCTTGTTCTTACTTCTTACCTATACTTCCATTAATACTTCTCTTTTCCTTTTTGATTTGTAATAATTCTTTTATAATATAGAATCTAAATATATATATTTCCTTTCTAACTATTAAATTATTCAAGTTGTTTAGAGTTTCTCTTTTCATATATATGGTTAATTTTAATGAAGTCACATTATCAAAATTTTCAAGTTTTTTGCTTTGTGTCTGCTTAAAAATATATTTTTGCAACCTAAGATCAAAAATATACTCACCTACATTTTCTATTAACCTCTGTGTTTCCTTCTGAATTTATTTTTCTAAAGGGAAAAGTATCAAATTTTTTCCACAATGGTCAACTAGCCTACACTCCATTCAGTGGCCTGTGCTTTCTCTCACAATTTGAAATGTCACTTTTTCTCATATAATAAATTTATTATATACATAGATCTACTTTGGGACTCTATTTTGCTCCATTTATTATTTTGTCCAGTCCTGTACCAATACCACACTATAGCCTTCAGTTTATTTTCTTTACTAACAGCAAATTTAGTAGCTTAACACAATATAAAATTATTATCTTACAGTGCTTTGGGTCAGAAGTCTGAGAAGATCATCCTGGGCTAAAACCAGGGTGATGGCAGGCTCTTCCTTCCTGGAGACTCTGTGGGAGAATCCTTTTACTGATCTTTCCAGTTATTGGCAGAATTCAATTTCTTGCATTTGTAGGACTGAACTCCTCTTTCCTAGCTGGCTACCAGGGAAGGGCTGTCCCCAGCTTCCAGAGGCAGCAGCTTTCCTTGGCTTATGGTCTTGTTCCTCCATTTTCTTTTCTTTTCTTTTTTTAAAATTTAATTTAATTTTGTTGTGTTGTGTTAGTCACCATACAATACATCATTAGTTTTTGATGTAGTGTTCCATGATTCATTGTTTGTGGATAACACCCAGTGCTCGATGCAATACGTGCCCTCCTTAATACCCATCACCGGGCTAATCCATCCCCCACCCCCCTCCCCTCTAGAACCCTCAGTTAGTTTCCCGGAGTCCATAGTCTCTCATGGTTCATCTCCCCCTCGGATGTCCCCCCCTTCCTTTTTTCCCTTCCTTCTCCTAATGTCCTCCATGCTATTCCTTATGTTCCACAGGTAAGTGAAACCATATGATAATTGACTTTCTCTGCTTGACTTATTTCACTTAGCATAATCTCCTCCAGTCCCATCTATGTTGATGTAAAATTTGGGTATTCATCCTTTCTGATGGCTGAGTAGTATTCCATTGTATATTGTTCCTCTATTTTCAAAGCCAGAAGTGGCAGGTCAAGTCCCCATCATGGCTCAAATCTTTCTTCTTTATTCTTTAGGCTCTTATTTCTGATCCTCCTGGGAATGGCTCTCCCTTATTAATGATTTTAATTAGTCTGGCACTTCCAGATAACCAGGAGAGTCTCATCTGGTGAAAATCCTCAATCCTATCTGCAAAACCCCTCTTGCTATGTAAAGAAACATACACACAAAGGGTTCTGTCTTTATCATTAAAACTCTTCTTGCCTAATCATTCACATTTACTTGACTGCATGAAATTGAATCAGCTTATTCAGTTTAATGAACAATCTTGGTGTGATTTTGATTTTTACCATTTTAATGATCACTTTGAGAAAACCTGGCAACTTTATGAAATTTAATTTTTCCAGGAATGAAGGAGTATAGCTTTCCACTTTTAAGGTCTTCCTTTAGGTTTTTCAGTAATATTTCATTGCTTTCTCCATAAAGACTTGCTAATTATAATCTCTTACTAGATATGTGTGTAATTTTTAACAACCTCTTTTTTAAACTTTTTAAAACTTATTTAAATGATTCTTAATTGTCTGTAAGAACACCTGTCTATAGTTCTTGCTTTATAAAGCAAAGTTAATCCACTGATGATACATAAAAGTTTGTCAATTGATTCTTCTGTATCTTACTCAGGATACAAACACTCTCTGTAAATTATAAATATCCATACTTCTTTTGAAAAATGTTTAAATCTATATTTTATCATGTCTTATTGTAATTATCAGCACTACCACTTTGTTGGAGAATATGAGGTGAGGTATGCTTCCCATATTTGTGACTTGGACAAAAACGAACCTAACATTTCACTATGATTCATTACATTCATTACAATCTTCTTATTGATATCTCTCATCATGTTGAGGGACAAAGGCATGTATAGATGTTCAGTACCAAGAGGAAAAGACTATTCAGACCCTTTTGGCTTTCTTCCCAAAAGTCATTCTTTCCTTCTTGATGACAGAATCCCAGTTGGTTGTTTGTGTTTGTTTTTAAACGAATAGGCAGCTACAGTTTTAGGGAAAGTGGGACTGGCTTCAGGCCCTGGGGTTCACTGAAGAAACTAAATTAGTGAAGTGTTTTTCCCCCATCGCTTATGATTCAGATTTGGTTTTATGACCCAATCCTGGCATATGGAACCAGCTGAGTGGCTTTAGGATAAGATTTGCCAGTCTTTTTTTTTCAGCATTGTGTTAACCAGTGTCCATTTACATAAAGCACAAACCTCCCAAAGCTTAGTTGTTCTCTGAAGCTTTCAAATATCAGCTTTTGTTTTTCACCCAATTTTATTTCACCCAACTTATTCTCAATGGAAAATTTGGTCTGACACAAATTACTCCATTATACCTGGAGGCCAATGTTTGTGCATAAAAAATTTAATATGTCTATACACTAAAAATCAAAAGCAACTTCTATTTTAGTTTTATTATTTAAATGTAATTTATGTAATTTTATTTGTTTTAGAAGCAAACAAAAATTTATAAGCAATGTGAAAAATTATATCCTTGAAACAAACAGTATTAAGTGTTGAAAAATAAATTAACACCTGTAAAAAATGTGTTAAAGGTGATAAAATTGTATTTCTCAAAGAGTAAAATATATGTGCCTAGTAAAAGAACGCAATTCAAGTTTGTTAGAAATTATAAGAATCTAAAATTAAATTTATTACCTTTAAAAATGTGTGGATTATGAGACTGTAAACAAGAATAATACTATGGACTGGTGTGGATAGAGTCACAGAAGTATTTCTCTTTATTATCAGTGGTTGTGGGGCTACACAGAATGTGCCTTGGAACTATTTTTTAATGCACCAAGAGTTTCAGTTAGGTGAACTACCTTTATTAACATCATTTCTCTTTTTTGATTGTATCCTAAGTAAATAATAGGAGTTGCAGGCTATGTATAAACACACAAACACACACTTAAATGTACTTCAACAGAAAAAGAGTTCAATATGCATAGATTGATATGACAGAATATTAGACATTACAATATGTACAATATGTATAGTATGGCTCATTTTCTTCATTTGTGACATCCTTTCTTTATTTTTAAGTATTCTCTACACCCAATATGGGGCTCGAACTCACAACCCCAAGATCAAGAGTCACCCACTCCACTGACTGAGCCAGCCAGGCCCCCCTATGCAATCTTTGACCTGGAGCAAGTTATCTACCCTCTTTTTCTCAATGTCTTCTTACATAAATGAGAATATTGATAACACATACTTCAGGGATTTGTTGTACAGAGTACAAATGCTCATTACATTGCTTATCACACAACAGGTCCCTTAGAGGTGTTATCTAGTATGTATTATTATACATTGAAATAGCACACGTACTTGGGGGGGCAGTTAGTAATCCCTTATTCCTTGTACTAGAAAACCACTTTCATTCAGAACTTTTGATGCTTCCAGAGTGTATATCAGCAAGCGTAAATAATCTAAATAATCTATAGTATAGATCACTCCTTCTCAAACTTTAATGAGTATATGAATCACCTGGGATCTTGTTAAACTGCAGATTTTGATTCACTAGCTCTGGTTTGGAACCTGCATTTCTAATAAACCCCCAGGGAATGACGATTCACCTGGCCCATGAAACACACTTTGAGTAGTGAGAATATAGACAAGTGGTCAGCACACAAAGGCCCCCAGACCAAATTCAGTCTGCCATTTATTTTTGTTAATAAAGTTTTATTGGAACACATTATGCACTTGCCTGTTTCCATATTGTTTATGGATGTTTTCATAAGATACAAAGGCAGAGTTGAGCATCTGAGACAAAGATCACATGGTCCACAAAACCTAAAATGTTTACACTCCGGCCCTTAATAGAGAATTTGCTGACCTTGGTATAGACAACGTGCTTTATTAGTATGTTTTATATTAAGAGAATATAGAATATATATATAATAGAATATATTAGAATAATAAAGTCATATTTTACAAGGATTCTAAAATATAAAAGCAAAAATTAATGAATATTAAACATAAATTACTAACAGAAATTTGGAACTTTTCACTCCATCTCAATACTATCAATCTTCTAGTCTTATTAGTCCAACTATATGTACAAAAACCCATGGATTAAAGTGGGAAAAAATGTATTGTTTCTGCCAAGTCCATAAAGATCATCTTTTTTTTAAAATTATTTATTTATTTATTTATTTATTTATTTATTTAAAAGATTTTATTTTTTATTTTTTAGAGAGCGAGTGAGAGAGAAACAGCATGAGAGGGGAGAGGGTCAGAGGGAGAAGCAGGCTCCCCGCTGAGCCGGGAGCCCGATATGGGGCTCGATCCCAGGACCCTGGGATCATGACCTGAGCCGAAGGCAGACGCTTAACCATCTGAACCACCCAGGCGCCCTTTTTTTTTTTTTTTAATGTAATCTCCACCCCCAATGTGGGGCTCAAACTCACCACCTTGAGATCAAGAGTCACATGCTCTACTGACTGAGCCAGCCTGGCATCCCTCCACAAAGACCACCTTAAGGAAGATGGGGGCTGGGGGAACCATAAAGTAAAATGTTCAAAAGATGCAACTTCTCACTAATAAATCTCTTTAAATACTGATTATGTCTGTAGGTCAGACGTAGTTGACCAAATTACTAAGGCATTAATAGCTTGAAAAATGTTTCTATGTGACAGTCAACATCTTATTATAGAACAATATCCAGAAAAACCATGGCAAGTCCATCTCTATAAAAGGTGTTTGCACTTCCAGAGAAGTAAAACACAGATTAAGTAACATTCTTGATTTTGGATCAGGCTTCTACAAAAATGCATGCCTTTCCAGGAGAGATAATAAGTTGAAGATATAAACTTCAAGTTTATGACTAAAGTAGATTAAGGAAAGAAGGAATGAGTTACTATGGATATGGGAGCTCAGCAACGATCCCTCCAAGTTTGCAAAGACCAGACTAGGTATTCTCATCTTATATGCATGCATTTTTAAATATTTATACATATAGTATTGGATTATGTATGTCATGCTTCTTCTTAACTTATTTTTCCATGCAGTACTCATTATATTTTAAGATCCACATAGCTTTCCCTGTATCTCATTTGTTGCTTCAAACTGATGCATATTCAGGATGTGCTATCATTTTATTTCCTACCCACTACCTCAATTATGGATACCCAGACTGCCTTCACTTCTCTACCTCCAGAGAAAACACCATAATAAAAATCCTCATGAATGTACTCATATAGTCTTTTGAATATAGTAGGTTTTCAGTAAACATCCATTGAATTCTATGTGTTTGAAGAGTATTCAATTATTTTGAAAAACGATGTATTGTTAAATGATAATGTGTTTACCCTAACAGCATATAAAGTATATTTTTTACATGCACATATGGATGTACATATATATGTGTATATGTAGGAATATATGTAATAATAGAATTAAATGGATAAACATATTATAGACTTTTTCTTTTTCTGATTACCTATATATGCCAATATTTCTACAGTAAATGTGCTATTTGTAAATAAATAAAAGAAATGATCAGGACATTAAAGAAAGATGGCAGGTTCTTTGTACATGTGATTGCTGGTAAATGTAAGAATAAAACTGTAAGTATATTTATGTGCATCCTAAAACTAGAATTAATAAACAAATTAATCCATATCTATGTATTTGTTTTTCAACAATTTATCTATTTATATATAAATATGTGAATATATGTGTATGTATATACACGCCTATGTATATCTGTGTGTGCATGTGTCTATGTGTGTGTAAAACATATACTTGCTTTTAAGGAGTGACCATATCCTTATTCTCAGTTAAGGATAGGTTTTTTAAAAAAATCATTGTAAATTTTGAAGACATTTGTTTCACAGGATGGCCACTGACCGATCCAGTTGTTCCTTTGTATAACTTACATGCTGCCCACCCTCACTCAAGGAATTACCTTCCCTATATTTATGCCATTGTGACTAATATGATAGACATGACATAGGGATGCTATGCATGATTGTAGGCAGAAAGAGTTAGGGGTCCCTGGAAAAAGAAAGACAAGACAGAGTTTTCTTTACATAAGAAAAATCATTTTAGGTTCTCCACCATATTGTGATCTACGCCTGACTGGCACTACTTGCCCAAAGCACATTTCTCACAGAACTTCCTGGGATATGTTGAAATTGCAGAAGAATAGACCTCAATAATTAATGGTTTTAATGGAATAAAATAATGTAAGAGTAAACAGCTACTATCAGGCCAGGAAATAGCCTAATTATATCAGGGGCAATAAATTAAGATAAAACTCCCAGTATTGGTAAAGACTGACCCGATGCACATTCTTGAGTTATCTTTGCAGGATTTAAACCCCTTCGGGCACTCAAATATCTGACCAACTGGAGACAGAGAACTGATGATGTTGAGCCTTGCTGACCCTCATGACTTTGATCAACTAAGACCTGGACTCTGTCACTTTAAGATGATTTTTGCTCCATTTACACACTGAATTCCCCATTGTGCAAGCCCCTTCATGAATGTGTATACACCCTTAGCTTAAAAATCCCTCAGCTTTTTTGTTCAAGGAGACACTGCTTTGGGAAATAGCCCAGGTGTTCTCCTTTACTTGTTGCAAGTGAACCCTCCCTTTTCCTATTCTTTCCTTGGTTGTGTCTTTTGGCTTGACCCCCACCAAGAGGCAGACCCAGTGACAGGTAACATTAGTACACTCACTGTCTTGGGCACGAAATGGGCTCTTTCATATAAAAATGGATGCGGTCCATTCTGAAAAATTTTCCTGTTACATTCCCTTTCCTCCATTTCCCCTCCTCTCCATTGCTAAAACTCCTCTTATTTGATTGTTGGATCTTCTGGTCTCACCCTCCAATCTTCATGGCTTTTATCTGCTAATTCTTATCTTTTATTCTTTTTGTTCCACTTTTGGAGAAATGTTCTCAAGTTTATTTTTTAGCCCTGCTATTTGTTTCTAATGTTGGTTAACCTATCTCCAATTTCCAAGAACTCTTTCTTAAGATCATTTCATCAAAATACTTTAATTCCTCTTTCATTTATAATATCACAATGAGATTATGAATTATTAAAAAAATATTTTATCTTCTCTATCATTTTTGTTTTTACCAATTTTACTTTTTTTTTCCCCTTTGTTTTGTTTTAGGTTTTTATAGGTGCTTGTCTTTCACCTTAGAGGCTTTTCTCAGATGTTTAACCATCTTTGGTTGAAAAGATGACTGTGTGTGTACAAAGAGGCTTATTTACTGATAGAATTCACAATGCAGTGAATGGGTGATGAGTTTTAAATTGGGGGAATCTTCAAAATTTGGGAAACTGAAGTCTTATCTCTAGAGTTACTGAATAGGTCTAGCATATAATTCTTCAGGGTCTTGCCTGGAGTTCCTAGTTCAAAATGTTTACAAAGCTGGAGAGTAGGAGGGCAATGGAGACCTTGGCATTTGCTATACAGATGGCCACTGACTGCCTCTTTCAGCCTCATCTCTCTCCCCACCGAATTCGGCCAGACAGGAATGCTTCCTAACCCTGAATTAACAGATACTTTACAACAGTTGCTCCAGAAAATAATCCACAGGTTTCCTAATTGGGAGAATGGTAGCCATATGCAGAGTGTCAGAGGGAGATAATTAATGGGTACTTAATTCACTCAGGAGAAAAATTTTAATTACATAACTTTGTTCAAATGGAAGGAAATTACCATTTTAAACCCTTAACTCTGCTGGACATTATGTTTTTAATGTCTTTTGCACTTATTTTTTAAATTAATTTAAATGATTTTTAAATTTCTTTGTCATAGTATTACAATGATTTTCTGTATTATTTCTGATTATACAGAGCATGCTTATGAAATTATGAGGTAAATTATAACATCATCTCTTTACTGTGTGATCCTTAAAAATTCCTCTTGACATTTACAGGAAGACTATATTATATTCTGTGTTTTTATTTACAGTGGTTCTTGGATCAATAGATTTTATAGTCACTTTTTGTTTCTGATACAGATCTATTGAGTTACGGCTGCTACATTCTTCTGAAGGTATTATAAAGTAATTGAAACCAGGGCGCCTGGGTGGCTCAGTCAGTTGAGCGACTGCCTTCGGCTCAGGTCATGATCCTGGAGTCCCGGGATCGAGTCCCGCATCGGGCTCCCTGCTCCGCGGGAAGCCTGCTTCTCCCTCTCCCACTCCCCTGCTGTGTTCCTGCTTTCTCTGTGCCTCTCTCTGTCATATAAATAAATAAATAAAATCTTAAAAAAAAAAAAAAGTAATTGAAACCAGAGGTTTCTAAAAGTCAAATCTGGTATTCTATTACCCCTAATCCTGTTATATTAGCCACCAGGGATTCAGTATTCTGGATCTTAACTGAAGTTTTGAGGAATAATAATATCCTAAAATATCATACCAAACTAAATAACTTTCATGAAAGAAGATAAAAAATGATAAATACAATGATCTTGTTACAAAGAACATCATAAGTATTCAAGCAATGTTTTGAAAGAGTTGATAAGGCAGTAAAATGAAGGAAGAGATTTCAGAAGCTGCAGTTTTCTTCATATTCGAGGTGAACAGAGAGCGCAGCAAAGTATAATAATCTCTGCTGGCGGATTAGATGGAGAGAGGGGTGGGAAATACAAGCAGCCTAGAGTAGATGAAAAGTAATTCCCCATATGAATGTTGAGTAAAACATGACAGAATTAGGAATGGGCTCTGTGCTGGCTGTTCTAGTTTGAGGAATCCTTTCAATTCTTACCCTTCTTTCATTATCTTTCTCGTCCTTTATTTTGGTTTCCCTTCTGAACTACTTTGGACCTCACTTCTCCGTCTAATAATCTCTTTACAATTTGCAACATTTAATAAAAATTCTGTTGATAATTCAATCTTCAAATGAGAAAAAATTCTTCTGAGGTTTAATGTAACAACTGGAGTTAAAAAATGAATTGCACTGGGTTCAAAAGATGTCTGGCATAGGGTGGCTCGGACTGTCCTGGTTCTGAAATTGAAATTCCCATGCCCCAGGGAACCCATCGGTCCTGGGAAAACCATGATAACTGGTCACCCTAGTTTGCAATATAATTTGGCAAAAAAAAAAAAAATGTTATGAGAAAGCATGTGGCAAGGCTAACAAATACTATATAGATAACAAATATCATGGAAGTCATCTCGTTAAAATACCAATAACTTACTTTATCACGTATTTTACCTTCATCCTCAAACAGCCTTGGAAGAGAATCATTTGACTTATTTTTGCAGATGAAGAAACTAAGTGACCAATATCACATAGACAGCCATGATCAGTTCTACTGGCTGTGTCGCTCAGGTGTGTTCTATTCCTAATGTTATTCTCATTTCTTTACTTGTCTAACCAGTGGTTCCCAAACTTTGCTGCACATTAGATTCACCTTAAAGACATATAAAAATACTGATTCTTGACTCCATCCCAAGACTTTTCAACCTAAGCTATCTTGGGTAAGACCTGGGCATCAGACTTTTTAAGAGCTTTCCAGATGATTCTAATATGAGCAAATTTTGGGACACACTGCTCTAAAGATACTAGTGCACAGCTAGTTGCACATTAGAATCATCTGGAAAAATTTAAAACCTAACAATATCTTGACTCTGCCACTGACCGATCATATCAACTTCTGTGGTTGGTGTCTAAGCATCCATATTTTTAAAAATCTCTTTTAATGATTCCAATGTGTACCAAGGGCTGAGAACCACTGCACTATAGGTTTGTGGGTTATTTATTTCTCTCAAAACAACAAGCAACACTTTTTCTTTGTCCTGTTCATATACCTTACCCACAATAGCCCCAGTTACTCAAAGCGAGTGCTTCTGTGCCCAATTCCACAGGAGGCTTTAGAGTCTCAGAAAGTCATCATTCAATACAATACCTTATTCAAATCTACTCAATAATAGTTGTTAACTTTCAGTGACTTTTGCCTTGATCACCCTACCTGGTCAAAAAGTTTCATAGGTTCTCACCACCAAGATCTGAACTGATAAATGTCATTTTGTTCAAGCAGAGTTAGAGCTTCCAGATTCAATTCATTCATTTTATAAAGACATATATTTAGATTTAACTATCAACAGCTAATTGAGTTTACTTCCCAGAAGCTTTGATTTCTTAGCTGGGAATAGGTTGAAAGTAGCACTAAATATATATATATATAATCTACATGGACTTTGATATTGTGTTATAAGAGTTATGAATTATTATCTTTTAGGCTCCTATTCAGCAGTGAGGGGAAACATAATTGACAGAAAATAGCAGTCTCAGTCTTAGAGATTATTATTTTAACTCTTCATGGTCTCAGGAGTGTATGTATATGTGTATGTTCCTACCACTAAACTCCTAAGTAAGACTTCCCTGTAACTTAGTTTCTGAAAGTCTCAATTTACTTCAAAATGAATGAAGAAAAATTTAATTGAAGTTATTTACTATCTTTCCCTTGTTGCCACTTTTCAGTATGGATAGCTATATTATTTTTAGCTCTATAATTGGTTATTATCACAATTTTGTTTATTTTTATATCCTTCCAGATAGATTTTTACATATATAGGCAAATGCATACTAACATTAATTTTTAAAAAATTATAGTGATAACTAACTCTTCTGACTCTTGTTTTTTTTTTTTTTTTATTTAACAGTATATTGTGGAGATCATACCATATGCATAGATAGTCTTCTCTATCCTTTAAACAGTATTCCATTGTATGGATAGGTATATCACTGTTTATTAACTAGATCC
This sequence comes from Mirounga leonina, assembly GCF_011800145.1. NCBI lineage: Eukaryota > Metazoa > Chordata > Mammalia > Carnivora > Phocidae > Mirounga > Mirounga leonina. The sequence continues at coordinate 11,902,279 of NW_023270158.1, forward strand.
TTACTGGTGCACATTTAGGTTTTCCCCAACTTTTGCTATTATAAAAGAAAATGTAGCAATGGTTAAATAAATACTGACTTCAGACTCCTCAACTTCTTGAACCTGAACTAGATACTGAAACACTTCTACCACAGCCTGCATTCTCGCTTCTGCTCATAGCCTTCTTGGTTCTTTGTGAGACCTAGAGCTAAGATGCTTCTCACCCACTTTCACCGATGCCTGAACTCCTCTGCATTTGGCATGCTTTCCATTTATTTTATGGATTAGGGCTTAGCTGTCTCAAGGTCCAGTGAAATAAAAAATAAAAATGGAGTTTGTATTTTCATTTCTAGGTCCCATTGTTGCTCTTAGATGATTTCAAAGGATAAGAAGAAGGAATCTTGGTTTTACACCACCACCTTCAAAGCAGAATTTCAAGTCACTATAATTTTCAAAATTGTGTGAAAACCTCATTTGCTTGCTACAGAAATATTAGATAATAAGTGTTGATGCTCCATTACATAAGTGGAGGTAAATGACTGTCCCTACAGAATCTCCGTCTCTCCCACCCCCACCTCTGTCTTTGATAAAGAATAGTTGTAGGTCAATATAAATTGATGAACACCCTGATATTTGAGAAATAACTGAATAAGTGAGAACATAGTTAAGATGAAGGTGGAGGAAGGGAGAGGTAGGCATGTTTTCTTTTTTCTTTGACAATGGGAGTGAGTTAAAGAAGGAAAGAGGTAAAATATGAGGGAAGAAAAAAACTTAGGCGTGTCAGTGTAATAGGTAACCTTTCTATAACCCTGACTGCTGCCACAACCTTTGGTGATTCCCATGGGAGCTGTGGGAACTGAGAACAGCAAGGGCCTCTTGAAGACAACTACCTGAGTAGAGGCTGCATCCCCATCCTGTTGTGACCTTTGCCAGAGTTTTATAACCTCAAATCTGTCCTCTTTGACTACTAGATGCTCAGTTTCCTACATCCTTTTGGTTTTAAAGATACAAAAAAGGGGGCACCTGGGTGGCTCAGTCGGTTAAGCTTCTGCCTTCGGCTCAGGTCATGATCCTAGGGTCCTGGGATGAGCCCCGTGTTGGGCTCCTTGCTCAGTGGGGAGTCTGCTTCTCCCTCTCCCTCTGCCCTCTCCCACCGCATGCTTGTGCACGCGCATGTGCGTGCTCTCTCTCTCTCTCAAATAAATAAAATCTTTAAAAAAAGATAGATACTAAAAAGGTCTTCTATGATACTTAATTCATTATTTTAACAATTGAGCACTTATTGTGTACAAGGAACTGAGTTAGATGTTCAAAAGGAAAAATAAAACCAGGGCAGGTACACCACCTGTCTTCAAGAAGGCTACAGCTTCATATTATTTAACAGGCTTAATTATGCCTAATTAAAGGTTAAAAAAAATAATATGATTGAAATTCCACTGTAAGTGGAAAAAGGCCAATAAATGGTTACTCTATGCCTACATTCTTGGATGAGTGTTAGTATAATATTCATTACGATTTATCCACAGTAAATGTCAACTCTTACATTTACATTTAATGAGGAGAACCTATCAGTGTGCAATTTGAAAATGCATGTGAATCTTTTACATTCATCCTATAGAACAGGGCACATATCTAGCACACTGAGTCTGCATTGGTTTAAAGATTTTAATGTTTTTTAGAAGTAATACATTTATAATCTCATCATCATTGAACCATTATGTTTGCTAAAATGTGATTACTTTTTGTGATGTTTGCAAACATAACATACTAGCTCTTTTACAATAGCAAAAGAATGTGACATAGTGCATTTTTATCTATTTTATACTTTTATTAATCTATTTGCCAACTTATTCATTCATAATTTTTATAAAACAATAGTCAAGAATAATAACTGTTATTTTCAGTTCTGCCTGAACTCCAGACATTCTGCAGGAGACTTGTATTCTGTATATCATTTCGAGCTTTTAATAATGATGTGATGTGTTACTATCATTCTCATCTTACAGATGAGGAAAATAAGAGCTCAAAAAAATTAAGTAACATATCCTCAGTCTCACAGCTGTTAAGATTCTGCACTAGGTCCTTTTATTTTATATAATTATGCCTACCATGTTGTTGTGGCCTTGTTAGGTAATTGGGACGCTAAATAAATAAACTACCTCAGTTCTTGGATTTCTGAATTGGTATTTTAAACTTAGTTATTTTTCAGTTTAAGATAGAAAACAAGATTATAAAGTATTCAGGGAAGTAATGAAGTGATGTAAGGAAAACATATTTGCCTGATTTTGAGGTTATGAAAGGATGTTTTTAATTAGAGAGAAAGAGAGAGAAGCCAAAATTGAGGAAGTGAAGCACTATATACGTGTTAGAGAAAATTATGTTTATGCATACATACATATACAATTAACCTTTGAACAACATAGGTTTGAACTGTGCAATTCCACTTGCATGTGCATTTTTTTTCATAAATACACTACAGTATTGTAGATGTATTTTCTCTTCCTTATGAGCTTTGTAAGAACATTTTCTTTTCTCTAGCTTATTTTATTGTAAGAGTACAGTATATAATACATATAGCATAAAAATATGTATTTATTGACTGTTTATGTTATCAGTAAAGCTTCTAGTCAACATCAGGCTATTAGTAGTTAAGTTTTGGAAGAGTCAAAAGTTATAGGCAAGTTTGTGATGGCACAGGGGGTCGGCATCCCTAACCCCCACGTTGTTCAAGGGTCAAATGTATATATATAATCACTACTGTATAATTACTTTTTAATTACATTTATTTTTAATTACTGTATAATTTTCCATTTGTTTTAAAGTAAGTTCTACTTTAGATTATTTGTGTTAATGCCTTTCAACATTATACTTTATAATCAATGCCAGAGTTTTTGTGGTAGTCATTCCCTCTTTAAATGTTATGTGATTAAATCAATACTCTTGTGTAATTTGGTCATCTGGAAGATTTACATTGAAACTAATATCAATTTTTCAGTTTCCTAAAAGACGAAAAATATACATTTCATCTATGCATAATTTAAGTGAGAAAGTTTAATCTATAATCTACATTTCTCTACCACAAACTCAAATAATTGTATACGAATAGAAAGTATGCATTTTGGTGAACAATGACACAATGTATTTATGTATTGCATTTGCTGTTGTAAATTTTCTTTGGCTTTTTAATCATGCACAGAAATGAGCCTCAGTGTTTAAGGATGCAACACACTGGAAATAGTTTTAGGGAACAAATAATTAGCCTTTTGGAAGTGTGTGTTCATTTCACACAGCAATCTGTTCCTTCATCTCCTCCTCCTTCCTGTTTTGAAGGCAATCGTGTGTGTTACGTGCACCATCTGCAGCCTTACTGACAGGTGCAGGGTCAGTATTATCCCTCCAAGCATGGAGTTTAGTGCAAGCTGGAAATTTCACCAAGGCAATTTAGGAGATTTCGAAACCAACCAAACACTGACAGCCTATTTTATCAGTAGATAAGAGTGCCTGTTAGAAATGCTCATAATTGTGCTTTCAAGACCACATATACATAGGCTTATCTGGTTTGGGCCATTATCCAACAATAGACCCACATCAATAATGCATCTTTTTACTATACATAGATTAGAAATAATATAAAGAGAAAATCTGGCAACATGTCATATGTTTGTAACACAAGTTATTTGATTAGAGTAACATGAACAACATTTTGACACTCTTTACTAAGGCCTATATAGTCCTTACTCCACTGGGATCCTGTGTCCTGAAAAGTTAGAACAGAAACCATCCCTGTGAACCTATTTAGAGTTGTCAAGAGGTGAGGAAATATATTTGGGAAACCCAAATGGGAAATCACCATTTCCCTTTGGCTTCACGTCATACATAAATATTAGCTTATATAAATCAGTTATGTTACTAATGAAATCAACATTTGTGAGTTAATCCAGGTGGTTAACCATCATTTAAAAAAATATTTTTTTTAAATTTTTTTAGTTTTTTCTAACCAAGTTAAAACAGAATTTTAATTTTGCATCCACATAGTTTGATATTAAATCTCACTTATTTACTTAAATTTATCTTAATTTTTTTATCATGTTATGTTAATCACCATACATTACATCATTAGTTTTTGATGTAGTGCTCCATGATTCATTGTTTGCGTATAACTCCCACTGCTCCATGCAGTACGTGCCCTCTTTAATACCCATCACCAGGCTAACCCATGCCCCCATCCCCTCCCATCTAGAACCTTCAGTTTGTTTCTCAGAGTCCATAGTCTCTCATGGTTCGTCTCCCCCTCCAATTTTCCCCCCTTCATTTTTCCCTTCCTGCTATCTTCTTCATTTGTTTTTTAACATATAATGTATTATTTGTTTCAGAGGTACAGGTCTGTGATTCAACAGACTTACACAACTCACAGCGCTCACCATAGCACATACCCTCCCCAATGTCTATCACCCAGCCACCCCATCCCTCCCACCCCACCCCCCACTCCAGCAACCCTCAGTTTGTTTCCTGAGATTAAGAATTCCTCATATCAGTGAGATCCTATAATACATGTCTTTAGCTGATTGACTTATTTCGCTCAGCATAATACCCTCCAGTTCCATCCATGTTGTTGCAAATGGCAAGATTTCATTTTTTTTGATGGCTGCATAATATTCAATTGTGTATATATACCACATAAACCTTTTGCACAGCAAAAGAAACAGTCAACAAAACCAAAAGACAACCGGCAGAATGGGAGAAGATATTTGCAAATGACATATCAGATAAAGGGCTAGTATCCAAAATCTATAAAGAACTTATCGAACTCAACACCCAAAGAACAAATGATCTAATCAAGAAATGGGCAGAAAACATGAACAGACATTTTTCCAAAGAAGACATCCAAATGGCCAACGGACACATGAAAAAGTGCTCAACATCGCTCAGCATCAGGGAAATCCAAATCAAAACTTCAGTGAGATACCATCTCACACCAGTCAGAATGGCTAAAATTAGCAAGTCAGGAAATGACAGATGTTGGCGGGGATGTGGAGAAAGGGGAACCCTCCTACGCTGTTGGTGGGAAGCAAACTGGTGCAACCACTCTGGAAAACAGTATAGAGGTTCCTCAAAAAGTTGAAAATAGAGCTACCCTACGACCCAGCAATTGCACTACTGGGTATTTACCCCAAAGATACAAAAGTAGGGATCTGAAGGGGTATGTGCACCCCAATGTTTAGAGCAGCAATGTCCACAATAGCCAAACTGTGGAAAGAGCCAAGATGTCCATCGACAGATGAATGGATAAAGAAGATGTGGTATATACAATGGAATATTATGCAGCCATCAAAAGGAATGATATCTTGCCATTTGCAATGACGTGGATGGAACTGGAGGGTATTACGCTGAGCGAAATAAGTCAATCAGAGAAAGACATGTATCATATGACCTTACTGATATGAGGAATTCTTAATCTCAGGAAACAAACTGAGGGTTGCTGGAGTGGGGGGAGGTAGGAGGGATGGGGTGGCTGGGTGATAGACATTGGGGAGGGTATGTGCTATGGTGAGCGCCATGAATTGTGCAAGACTGTTGAATCACAGATCTGTACCTCTGAAACAAATAATGTAATATATGTTAAGAAAAAAAAAAAAGAAGAAGATAGCAGGAGGGGAAGAATGAAGGGGGGGAAATCGGAGGGGGAGATGAACCATGAGAGATGATGGACTCTGAAAAACAAACTGAGGGTTCTAGAGGGGAGGGGGGGTGGGAGGATGGGTTAGCCTGGTGATGGGTATTAAAGAGGGCACATTCTGCATGGAGCACTGGGTGTTATGCACAAACAATGAATCATGGAACACTACATCAAAAACTAATGATGTAATGTATGGTGATTAACATAACAATAAAATTTTTTAAAAAAATTGTTAGTGCTCCTGGAAAGGAGGTCTGAGTTCAAAAAGACTACAACTGCCATGGCATAACTGTATTCCCGTAACCACCAATGTGTTTCCATGTAGATAGATTTATGCTTGATACCATCTGTTCTCAAAAGGTTGTTTAGTCTGCAAGGAATAAAGGAAGAATGATTTCAAAATGCTTTTTAAAATGTTTAATTTCATCATATTAAAATTATGATATAATAAAATTAGGAGGGATAGCTTTGCTTTGAGATTCTACTATTCAGAATATGCTGGTCAAAACCTCCCCTGGGGGCACCTGTGTGGCTCAGTTTGTTGAGCAGCTGACTCTTGATTTCAGCTCAGGTCACAATCTCAGGGTCCTGGGATCGAGTCCTGCTTTGGGCTCCGTGTTCTTTGGGGAGTCTGCTTGAGGATTCTATCTTTCCCTCCCTCTGCCCCTCCCCCCAGTTTGCACAAGCATGTGCGTTCTCTCTCTCTAAAAAATAAATAAAGAAATCTTTAAAAAACAACAACAAAAAACTTCTCCCCTGGATAGTGCTTTGATGAGTTCTATCAGTATTTCTTATACTACTTCAGCTTTTCTGTGCATTCATGGCAAGCCAAGTCCTTTTCATTAATATATTCTTTCTTTAGGGAGGTAATAAATTTTTTTTTTAAGATTTATTTATTTATTTATTTGAGAGAGAGCACATGAGCCGGGGGTAGGCACAGAGGGAGAGGGAGAGAGAGAATCCTCAAGCAGACTCCCCACTGAGCATGGAGCCCGACAGGCAGCTCGATCCCAGGACCCCAAGATCATGACCTGAGTTGAAGTTGGACAGCTAACTGACTGAGCCATCCTGGCACCTCTGTAATAAATTTCTATATAGGCAAAGGTCATCTTACCCAGAATATCTTACTTGGAATATGCATTAAATACTGTGTTCAAGTTTGAATATTCATTCAATTTTAATTACTATATTTTTTCATTTACTACTACATGAATACACTATTATTATACATTAATGAATGTTCCTTCACTTTCTTATCATGGGGACTTCAGATTTATCTTAAATATCAATCTTCTTTTAGATGATATTAAAACTACTTTTCTTTCCAGGTTCTTTCCTGCCAGTTAGAATCTGTTGCACCACTCCCTGTATCAACTTCAGCTTCCTTTTTTTTTTTTTTTTTTAGATTAAGGGTAACTTCTCTTTCCATATTTATATTTTCTTTAGCTTTTAAATTCTTTGAAATGCATGCATCAATTCTATAATCCAAAACAGTATTGCTTTAAAAACTATATTAAGTAAGTATTCCAACTTCTAACTGCTGGTGTTGAGGAAAAACAGATCTCATGGCCCACTGACAGCATATTTATACAAAGTGCCATAGAACTAGTCCATTCTCCTGTCCCCCCAGTCTATGGACAATAGCTATTTAAGCTTATGTTTTTATGTAACACAGAATGACTATATTGACCTTTATCATTTCATATGAAGTCAGAATTTGCCAAATAACTCTAGGGTAAACTTGACTTCAGTGATGTGTGCTAGCAGGTCATCCATTAATTTTATATCACTAATAAATCATACATATGTGATATAAACAATTTTGTGATTTTTCATTTGTTCAGAAAGTATAGAGTGAATAGGTTGTAAGTCCTAGAGAAGAAAGCAATATTCAGTCTTGTTCCTCTACCTCATTTTTCTGTGTTTCATGGGACCGTGTTTTAATATCATTTTTCTCTAGTTTCTCTCTAGGTATAAAAAATAAAATTAAGTCAAATATTTACAGATGGCTGCAAATAACCACTGCCAGGCAACTTGGTTTTTAGAAGTAATTTGTTAAACACCCCAACATACTATGACTTTTTAACCAACAACTCTCGTTAAGAGTCTTGCCAATAGTTCTTATACAAATTTGCATTTGTACATGAAATAATATTCCCTTCCTTTACCATGTACCATAAAATGAAAATGTGTAATTATCTGAAAGAATACCTCGAAAAAGGAAGAAGGCATTTTGAGACCCTTTGCCCTCAAATTTGAATATGCTGGACCCGTTTAGTCCTAAATGAAATTAACATTTTAGATCTGGGTTGAAGTTTTTTTGTTTTTTGGGTTTTTTTTTTTTTGGCTGCATTTGTAATTTAAGGCTATATCTATTTAACAAAAAGTGTCTGACATGAAAAAAACAGTAAAAATTATCACTTGATACTATGTAGAAAAGGTTATATGTAGCTAGATATCACCTTAGGTCTGTTTTTAGTCATGCTATACAGGTACATATCTGAAATGTGATTTTAAAATAACACTTTCCCATTCTAAACCATGATTCTGCTTACAATAACAATAGCTATCTTTTCTTGAGCATTATGATAAGTTTTTGCATTCTTTATCTTATTTTTACCTAATAATCTAATGTGATATTACTTCTTTGTGCTGATGGAAGTGGAGATGGGAGGAGAATAAGTGATGGAAAAGCAAAGATTTTCTAAAGATTCTCTTAATACAGCATTTTTCAATGTATGCTGTCTAAGGACTCCTTTACACACACAAAAATTATTGAAGATCCCAAAGGGGCTTTTGTTTGTGTGTGTTACATCTATCAATATTTACCATATTAGAAATTAAAACATACATTATTTCATTTTAAACAACACTAATAAGCTCTTTTCACATTAATCAAAAACATTTTATGAAAAATATACTTCCACAAAAATTTAGTGAAAAGAATGTTTTTTTTTCTTTTTGCAAATCTTTTGAATTATTGGCTTAATATAGGATAGCTAGGTTCTCATATCTTCTTCTATGTCCAATTTGTTGCAATGTCATTTCAGGTAGCCGTTGGGAAACTTCAAAGTACACTAATGAGAGAATGAGGTGAAAAGGCAAATAACATCTTAGTATTACTGTGAAAATAGTTTTGACCTCACAGATCCCCTGAAAAGTTCTCACTGGCCCCCAGAGTTTCCCATAGTACACATAGAGAACTGCTAACTTAATAGATTAGATAATGAATCATTCCCAGCTTTATGCTTTGGTTCGTGAAATGATTTGTGAATTTTCCCTATCCTAAACCCTAAGCCACTCAATAACTCTGTAAAGTTTGATTACTGTTTGGACTTGGGAATCATATGAGGATCTCTTTGATAAGGACTAAGTAGTATGGGGAAAACTATAATTGTGATTTTATGTATAACATGTGTCTACAATTCAGGTCTTTGTAATTTGGCCTAAGCAATTATTTTTATTTAACTGTGTCTATAAAATTCTTCTGGAGAAGTACTCTGGCATAATGATGATGATGATTTTGGTGTTTTGTTCACAACCTAATACATACACAATTATATCATTTTATAGCATAAATAACAGGATAAGTTAAATTAAAATGTTAGGTAATTTGATGTTCACTAAATAAGAGATTTCAGACTTAGACATAACTACATTCCCATTCATTAATTCACTTTTCTACTTAATTCATGTTTATTGAGTAAGTAACTCATGCCAGGGACTGTTATAAGTACAATACATAAAGTAAGTGAATTAAAGAAAGGGTGTGTATGTGTGTGTGTTTGCGCATGTATATATACAAAACAATTTAGTCCAAGCTCATATTTATGAAGTCTAAAATCTTTTAATAAAGCAAACTCATTGAATTTTGCTCTTTTTAACAATAAAAAAGGAAATACCTTATAGTATGACATAAGGGGCGTTAGAATCTTGAAAAACTCCTGGGATATTTTAAATATTGTGGAAAGCCATTATTAGGTTATATGTAGAGGATAGGAGTGATCTAATTTAGCTTTTTAAAAGGTCAGTGTGGTGATTTTGTAGGGAATGGGTTATGGAGGAGCAAGAACTGAATGCAGGTAGAAAGCTGCTGCAATTGTTCAGGCAAGAGCTAATTGGGATTGAAAATATGATTGTTGTGATACAGCTTATAAGAAGTGACTGGATTCAGAGGATATTTTAAAATAGTCCTAGCCAAATATGTTGATGGATTTTATGTAGTCGGTAGGAAAAAAAGTTAAGTAAGTCTTCTAAATTAAGGACTGCTCCTGAATAGACAGGAAGACACATATTGGTAGAGCTGCAGATCAAGAAGTTAAAAAGTTGTATTTGGGACATTTTAACTTTAAATTGCCTGTTAGGTAGCTTCATAACATGACTGCCTATAAGATCAAATTGATCATTTGCACTTAAATGATGAGTTTTGATTTGTTACTAATGTAATAAATACTAAAAACTTATTAATTCAATTTCAACACTAGGCCAATTGAATTATTAAAAATAAACTCTTTATTAACTTCCAAAGTTTCCAAAATTCATAAGACACTATTAAGGTATTTTCCTTTAACTATTACCAAAAGGCATGAATACATTCAATGAATCCAGAGTATGCAAGACATCCATATATGCAAATGTTCCCTCTCTTTTTACAATTTCAGCATAACTCTCTGAGATCTTTTTGTTTTCAAAGTGTGTCATTTCCATACTTAATTTTAAAATCGATTTTACAGAAATATAGTTTACATGCAAAAAAGTCATTAATTTTATGTGTACAATTCAGTGAGTTTTGACATCTTTTTGGTTGTGAGATGCCCACCAATATCATAATATAGAACATTTCCATCAGCCCAAAATATTCTCTTGTGATCAACTGAAGTTAATTCCCCTCTCAAACCATTGGTCTCTGGTACCTATTGATATGCTTTCTGTAACTTTAATTTTATCTTTTCTAGAATTTCATATATATGGAGTCAAACAGTATGCTTTAAGTTCCACTCATATTTGTGTATCTATCAGTTCATCACATTTTACTGCTCTGTAGGATTCTACTGAATAGAAGTACCAAAATGTTTTCATATATTTTTTGACTATTATTAATAGAGCTGCCATAAACCTTTAAGTGCAAATCTTTGGGTACACATATGTTTTCATTTCTCTTAGGTACATACTTAGGAGTGGGATTGCTGAGTCATTGTGAAATCTATATTTAATTTAATATGAAACTGTCAAACTGTTTTCTAAAGTTGTACAATTTTGCATTCCTATCAGTGAAGTATGAAAGGTCCAGTTGTGCATCTTCACCAAAACATGCTATTATCAGATTTTAAAATTTCAGTCATCTTAGTGTGTATATAATATGTAAAATTGTGTTTTTAATTTGTTTTTTCCGGATGGAGGGAATCCTTCAAGTTGAAATGAATAGAGGCTACAAGCAGCACAAAACAATGTGAAAATATAAAACTCCCTGGTAAAAGTAAATATTGAGACAATTATAGAATCCTGTAGTAATGTAACACAGGTTTATAAATCAGAAATAAGAAGGGAATCAAAACTTATCATTACAAAAAAATAAATGAAACACAAAAGAAAGCAACAAGACAAGAAAAAAGGAATAAAAAAGCTACAAGGCACACAGAATATAATTAACAAAATGGCACTAATAGGTCCTTCCCTATCAGCAATTATTTTAAATGAAAGTGGGTTAAACTTGTTAATTAAGAGACAGAGATTGGTTGATTGGATTAAGAAAAATAAGAATCAGTTGCATGTTGTCTATAGGAGACCCATTTTAGATCTAAGGATACACATAGGCTGAAAGTGAAAGGAGAGAAAAAGATATTTCATGCAAATTGGAACCTAAAGCAAACAGTGGTGGCCATAGTTACATTGGACAAAATAGATTTTATGCCAAAACTGTCATGAGACAAAGGACATTATACAGTGATAAAAGGGTTAATTCACCAGAAAGATATAACATTTATAAATATTTATACACCTACGAGTAGAGCTCCCAAATATATGGAGCAAACATTCATAGAACCAAGAAATAGACAGCAACATAATAATAGTAGGAGAATTCTATGCCCTTCTTTCACTTATGCATAAAACAACCATAAAAAATCAATAAGGTAACAGAGGACTTAAGCAACATCTTAGACCAATTGGACCTCATAAACATGTACAAAATACTCCATCTAACGTCAGCAAAATAAATATTCCTAGCAAGTGCACAAGGTATATTTTCCAAAATAGATCACATATTAGCCACAAAACAAGTATTAACAAATTCAAGAAGACTGAAATCATATAAAGTATCTTCTCTAACTACAATGGAAGGAAACTAGAAATTGACAGCAGAAGGAAAACAGGAAAATACACAAATATATGGAAATCAAAAAACTCATTTTTAAATATCCAATGAATCAAAGAAGAAATTACAAGGGAATTTAGAAAATATTTTGAGAAGAATGAAAACAAGACCAAACCCAAAACAAAACTTATGGGATGCAGCAAAAGCAGTACTGTGAGAGAGTTCATAGGTGTAAATGCTTACAAAAAAGAAAGAAGGAAAGAGAGAGAGAGAAAGAGAGGAAGGAAGGAAGGAAGGAAGGAAGGAAGGAAGAGGGAAAGAAAGAAGGAAGGAAAGAAAGAAAGAAAGAAAAAGATCTCAAATCAACAACCCAACTTTACACCAAGAAACTAGAAAAAGATGAACAAACTAAATCTAAAATTACCAGAAAAAAGGAAGTAATAAAGATTAGAGTAGAGATAAGCAAAATAGAGAATATAAATATAATAGAAAAACTAAAGAAAGCCAAGAGTTGTTTTTTTCTCCAAAGATCAACAAAACTGACTAACTCTTAGCATAACAAAGAAAAAAAGAGAAAAATGTAAATAACTAAAATTAAGAAAGCCAAGAGTTGTTTTTTTCTCCAAAGATCAAGAAAACTGACTAACTCTTAGCATAACAAAGAAAAAAAGAGAAAAACGCAAATAACTAAAATTAAAAGGGGACATTATAACTGATACCACAGAAATATAAAGAATTAGAATAGTATGAAAAATTATATGCAAAAAAATTAGATAACCTAAAAGAAATGGGACAAATTCCTAGAAACATACAACCTACCAAGCCTGAATCATGAAAAAATGAAGTCTGAACAGATCTACAAATACTAAGGAAATTGAATCAGTAATCAAAATACTTAACAAAGAAAAGCTCAGGGCCATATGGTTTCATTGGAAAATTCCAGCAAATATTTAAGGAAGGATTAAGACTAATCCTTCTCAAACTCTTACAAAAAATTAAAGAGAAGAGAAAACTCCTAAACTAATTCTATGAGGCTACGATTACCCTGATACCAAAAACGGACAGACACAATAAAAAAAGAAAACCATAGACCAATACCCATGATGAATATTGATGTAAAAATCTTCAAGAAAAGAAGAAAAAACCTACCAAACCAAATTCGACAGAATATTAAGGATCATACGCTATGATCAAGTGGGATTTATACCTGAGATGCAAAGATGGTTCAATGTATGAAACAATTAACACCACAAATTAACAGAATAAAGAAAAAAAAAACATGATCATCTCAATTGATGCTGAAAAATCATTTGAAAAAATCCAACTCCTTTTCATGAGGAAAACTCTCAACAAGACAAGAATAGAAGGAAACTACCTCAAAGTAATAAAAGCCATATATGGAAAGCGCATAGCTAACATCATAGTCAATGCTCAAAGACTGAAAGCTTTTACTCTAGATCAGAAAAAAAGCAAGGATATTCACTTTCACCACATCTATTCAAAATAGTACTTGATGCCCTAGCCAGAACAATTATAAAAGAAAAAAATAAAAAGCATCAAACTTGGAAAAGAAGTAAAATTATCTCTGTTCACAGATGACATAATCTTTTATCTGGAAGGCGCTAAAGATACTAGCAAAAAAACTGTTAAAACTAATAAATTTCAGCCAAGTTTCAGGATACAAAGTCAGCACACAAAATTGGTTGCATTCTATACACTAACAATGAAATTGAGAAAATAAGAAAACAACAATCCAAAAAAGAAATAAAAAAACAACTCTGTTTACAATAGCATCAAAAAGAATAAAATTCTTAGGAATAAATTTAACAGGGGCGCCTGGGTGGCTCAGTCATTAAGCATCTGCCTTCGGCTCAGGTCATGATCCCAAGGTCTGGGGATCTAGCCCCACATCAGGCTCCCTATTTGGCAGGAAGCCTGCTTCTCCTTCTCCCACTCCCCTTGCTTGTGTTCCCTCTCTTGCTGTCTCTCTCTGTCAAATAAATAAATAAAATCTTAAAAAAAAAAAGGAATAAATTTAACCAAGGAGGCAAAATATTTGTACACTGAAAACTACAAAACTTTGATAAAAGAAATCAAAGAACATAAAAATAAATGAGAAGATACCCCGTATTTGTCAGTTATAAGACTTAATATTGTTAAAATCCATATTATACATATTACTCAAAGCAGTTTACATATTCAATGCAATCTGTATCAAAATGCCAATGGTCTTTTTTGCAAAAATTGTAAAAAAAAAAAAATCCTGAAATTAATATGGAATCTCAAGGGTTTCTGAAAAGTCAAAAAAAATCCTGAGAAAGGAAGACAAAGTTGGAGGCCTCACACCTCCTGATTTCAAAACATATTACAAAACTCCAATAATCAAATAAATGTTACACAAGCATACAAACAGACATTTAGACCCATGAAACAGAATGGAGACAAGAAATTAATCCTTGCACATATGGTCAAAAGATCTACCAGGTTGCTAGCACTACACAATGGAGAAAAGATGTTTTTTTCAACAAATGACAGTGGAAGAACCAGATTTCCACATTCCAAAAAATGAAGTTAGACCTTACCTTACATCATATGCAAAAATTAACTCAAAATGGATAAAAGACCTTAATGGAAGACCTAAAACTACAAAGTTCTTGGAAGAAAATACAGGGGAACAACTTTAGGATATTGAATTTGGCGATAATTTCTTAGATACAACACCAAAAGCACAGGCTACAAAAGCAAAAATAGACAAATGGCACTAAATCAAACTAAAAACTTTTGTGAATCAGAGGAAACAATCAGGAGAGTGGAAAAGCAACCTACAGAATGGGAGAAAATACTCGCTAATCATAGATCTGATCAGTGGTTTATATCCAAAATATATAAGGAGCTCCTACAACTCAACAACAACAAAGCAACATGATTAAAAAAATGGGTAAAGAATTTGAATAAACAATTCTAGGGCACCTGGGTGGCTCAGTCGTTAGGCGTCTGCCTTTGGCTCAGGTCATGATCCCGGGGTCCTGGGATCGAGCCCCACATGAGGCTCCCTGCTCTAGAGGAAGCCTACTTCTCACTCTCCCGCTCCCCCTGCTTGTATTCCCTCTCTCTCTGTCAAATAAATAAATAAATAATCTAAAAAAAATAATAAATTCAATAAATAAATAAATAGAATTTGAATAAGCAATTCTCAAATGAAGATATATACAAGTAGACAACAAACATATGAAAAGATGCTCAACATCATTAATTACAAGAGAAATGCAAATCAGAATCACAGTTAGGAGGGCCACTATAAAAAGAACAAGAAATAAAGGTTGACAAGGATGCAGAGAAACTGGAATCCCTGCATCTTGTTGGTGGGAATGGAAAATGATGCAACCATTATGGGAAGACAGTATGGAGACTCCTCAAAATATTAAAAATAGAATTACCACGTAGTCTAGCGATTCTATTTTTTTGTTAAATATATAAAAGAATTCAAAGCAGGATCTCAAGGAAATATTTGTACATCAACGTTCACTGCAGTATTATTCACAATAGCCAAGAGATGGAAGCAATACACATGTCCATCAAAGGATAAATGAAGGAAGACAGTGAGATATATACATACGATAGAATAGTATGCAACCTTAAAAAATAAGGAAATCCTACAACATCCTAAAATATGGATGAACCACCAAGGACATTATGTTAAGTGAAATAAGCCAGTCACAAAAAGACACTGTATGATCCCACTCACATGAAGTATCTAAAATAGTCAAAATCAGAGGTGTCTGACTGGCTCAGTTTGCAGTGCATGCAACTCTTGATCCCCAGGTCATGAGTTCAAGCCCCACATTGGGCTTAGAGCCTACTTAAGAAAACAAAACAAAACAAAAAGGAAAAAGAAATGCAAAAAAAAAAAAAAAAGTAGTCAAAATCACAGAATGAGAAAATTATAAAAAATGGTTGTCAAGAGCTGGGGGGGGAGGGTAATTAGTATTTCATGGGGTTTAATGGGTATAGAGTTTCAGTTTTGCAAGACGAAAAAGTTTTAGGAATCTGTTGCACAACATTTTGAACATTTTTAATTGTTTTTATTTTTATTTTTTTTTAAAGATTTTATTTATTTATTTGAGAGAGAGAAACTGAGAGAGAGAGCACATGAGAGGGGGGAGGGTCAGGAGGGTCAGAGGGAGAAGCAGACTCCCTGCCGAGCAAGGAGCCCGGTGCGGGATTCGATCCAGGGACTCCAGGATCATGACCTGAGCCGAAGGCAGTCGCTTAACCAACTGAGCCACCCAGGCGCCCCGAACATTTTTTAAGTGACACAGTCAAATTTGAAATGGGGAAGGGACAGTAGAAATCACCCCAACCCCACCTAGTGCATTTGACTGCTGCAAGATGTATACCATCAAGTTCCAAGGCCTGAGGGAAAGAGGCCAGAACGAACGCTCCTTATCAATCCCACAAGCTGTCAGGTGGCGGGGTGGGGGGATGGGGAGAGAGGGGTGGAGCCATACCCCCCCTCCCTGCCCTCCCCGCCCCCCTCCTGCCAGGCACTCCCTTCCACCAAGGGCCCATTGCCAATATGCTTAACACTACTGAAATGTACATTTGAAAATGGTTAAGATGGTAAATATAATATTAAGTGTTTTTTACCACAATAATAAAAAAATGTCCACAGCCTTTAAAAAAAAAGGTCAAAAGGGGAAAGAGCCTTGTAACACTTATAATGAAATAAAATTTTAATCTAGAATGCATGATGAACTCTTGCAAAAAGAAGACATGTATCCCCTAGAAAGCTAATAAAACTTTTCAGCAGACATTTCATAGACAGAAAACATGACCAGTAAGTATATGAAAATATGTTCAATTCTGTCAGTAATCAGGTAATGAAAACAAAAAGACACACAGGATAAGATGTAATTTTATAAGATTGTAAAGCTTTAATAAAAATTGTGTAGTATCTTGCATTGCCAAAAATATTGTTCATCAGAAACTCTCACAAATTGGTATACACACTTTTAAAACTGAATATCAGCTGTTCCAATTTTATACATCTATAATCTAGATAAATGTTTGCACATTTGCACAAAGGAAAAAGTAAACATCTTGATAGTACCATAGTTTGTAATAGCAGGCAATCTACAACAATCTGAATGATCATCACCAGAAGAATGGATAAATATATGGTGATACATTTATTGCACTGATTACTATGGGAAAATGAATGAGAAAAAATAACAAAACAAAATGAATGACTATATTACTGAAATTAAAAGAAAGCTACAGAGGGGCGCCTGGGTAGCTCAGCAGTTGGACTCCTGACTCTTGATTTCGGCTCAGGTCATGATCTTGGGGGTCATGGGATCAAGCTCCTTGTTGCGCTCCATGCTCAGCCTGGAGTCTGCTTCTCCCCCTCTCCCTGTGCCCCTCCCCTGACTTGCATGCTCTCTCTCTCTAGGGCAAATAAATAAGTCTTCAAAAAAAAAAAAAAAAGGAAATAAAGAAAGCTATAGAAAAAGAATTATGAGACTCCATTTATATAAGGGTTAAAAATTTGCAAAATTAACGACACATTATAAAACTGTGAAATAAAACAAATAACCCATGGACAGTTTTGGATAGTAGTTAACTCCAGAGAATAGGAAAGATTCACAGTGGGATTTAAAAAATATTAATCATACTTACTGATATTGACCAGTGGGATTTCAAAAATATTTATCATGTTCACTTTCCTAAGCTGTATGGTAGAGATCAATCAATGTATTTATCTGGTATCTGGGCGTGTATAACATTTTTCTAAAATTGATCAATTTAATATATTTTCTAAATTGCATTAGTATATAGTGTACTACCACTGAGCATTCAGTGAACACCTGAGGGAAAATTGCTGGCAGATGAGTATATAGTTGCTCTGGGGCTGGGGGACCTCCATGTTAGAATCTGTCTTATCGCCTAATATTAAAAGTTCTGTACAAATTCAGCTAGTATCTCCTCACCCTACAACTATGGTGGATTCCTCTTCTTTCTCTCTACGAAACATGAGAACAGCTGTGGGTCTCCTTTTTGCTAAGAAGGGCTTTTCACTCTGTCAAGCTTAGCTCATGTAAGTTTTTCTGTGTCTTCAGTTTCTAGTTCTTAGGGTGAAGGCAACACTTTCTTCTGACTTTCTACATCCAAACTTGAATCAAAATGAAAATCTTTTCATTTTTAAGTTTTAAGCATATAAAGCTTTATCCCTTAACAGTTAGATATTTAAGAGGCAAATACTTAAATATGTCCCGTTTATACTTGCATTTGAAATCTCCCATTATGTTAAAATTGTCTGGATTTTATTTCTAGGTTGATATTATATACATCACTTTCATCCCTTTGAGGAATTAGCTTTTATTTATTTTTAAGACCACAAAAAGTCTACTAAAAGATTATACCATGCTTACATTTCTTACATAGTGAAATGTATTTCTGGGTTCCTTTCTTTTATAATTTTTTCAGGTGTATATATAATTCTTTTTTTGGCTAACATTCTGACACTATTTCTTTCTTTTTTTTTTTTTTAAGATTTTTATTTATTTATTTGAGAGAGAGAGAGAGAGAGCACAGAGGGAGAGGGAGAGGGAGATGGAGAGGGAGAAGAAGACTTCCCGCTGAGCAGAGAGCCTGACGCAGGGCTGGATCCCAGGACCCTGAGATCATGACCCGAGCCGAAGGCAGATGCTTAACCAACTGAGCCACCCAGGCGCCCCATTCCGACACTATTTCTGAAAATTATTTTTTGTTATGCTCTCACATTTGAATGAATTTGAGGTTCAATATTGCATTCTTGATCTAAACATTTTCCTTTAGTTATTTTATAACATTTCATTTTTTTGTGTGATTTTTGCTGTTGATAATTCTGATACAATGATTCAATCTTATTTTTCTGTAGGTTATTTTCTTTCCACTTAGTATCATTTAAAATTTGTATCTGTCATCGGTGTTCCACATTATAATGGGTCTAGGTGTGGCTTTATTTCCCCTTAACTCTCTAGAAATACTGTAAATCTAGTTTTGATCCGTTTTTCTTAAATTCTGGGTAATTTTTAGATACTAGTTCTTCAAACATTGGTTTTATATTTTGATTTTTTTTAAGTTACTCTCTAGATTTCATCAACACTATTTTTTTTAAAGATTATTTATTACAGAAAGAGTGAGAGAGCAAGAGAGAGAGAGTGGAAGCTGGGAGGGGGCAGAGGAAGACGAAGAGGATCTCAAGCAGACTCCCTGCTGAACACGGAATCCCACGTGGGTCTTGATCCACCAGGACCCTGAGATCATGACCTGAACAGAAATCAAGAATCAGCCGGGCCACTTAAGCGACTGAGCCACCCAGGCTCCCCTTTTCTTACTATTTAACTAACTATTGTATTCTTATTTCAAATACTGCAGATTTTATATCAAATGTTCCCAATTGGTTCTTACTGAAGTTTCACTGTTAATGATTTTTATTGCTTATATCATCTTCTAACTATTTAAGCATGCTTAAATGTTTGGTGCTTCTGTTCTGTTTCATATGATGTCTTTTGCTTGGATTGGTGCCTTTTTTTGAAAGTGACTGTATTTTCGGTATCTAATATACTTGGTCTGTGAGCTCATGTGCCCTGATAGTGTCAGCTCTTCTGCTTGCTATTGGAATAAAGTCAAAGTCAAGGTCTTGGACAGCTCCTCAGGGTGAATATTTCAAAAAGAGGCAGAATATCTGGAACCCCAGAAGCACCGTATGTCACTCCCAACAGCTGCCACTCAACGAAATAACCCCTCTGGCCAGGCTTTCACTTTAAAGTCTTCAGAAAAAGCAGAATGGGTGGAGATGGTCTCTGTTGGTTATAATCCATTGGCTTTTAGGCTTGGGGTGTGAGGGCATAGAGAAGTGAACTCCCATAAGTGCCTGGTTAGTCCACATCTGTTATTTTGAACTCATCCTTGCAGGATTTTTGTTCTGCACTGTTATTTTCTACACCAGTGGTCTATTCTTTTGCTGCAGAATTCTTTGCTAAAGAGCTGATAGCTGTTGTTTCAAGGTAAAGGAGAGAGGCAAAACAGAACTTAACATATTCCTTCCATCATTTTCTTTAATCTCTGTCTCAGGTTACTGGCTGCCCCCAGCTGCAGCACACCTGGTAAACAGACACCATTTAAGGGAGCCTATGACTCCCCAGGCAGCTCCCAACTTTTTGTTGTTGTTATTTTTGCTCAAATCAATGCTACCTTCTTATCTCTATAGTGCCCTCAGAGTTGATTTTGGGGATAACATGTGTGGCAGACACACTCTAAGGTGAACCCCAATGAGTCCTACCCTTATATGATCCTCTCTTCTTTAATGTAGGGAGAATCTGTGACTTAATTTTAACCAATAGAATATGATAAAGATGATAAAGGGGTGTCTGGGTGGTTCAGTGGGTTAAGCGTCTGACCCTTGGTTTTAGCTCAGATCACGATCTCAGAAGTGTGAGACTGAGCCCCGTGTCCAGCTCCACGCTCAACGCCGAGTCTGCTCGAGATTCTTTCTCCCTCTCCCTCCTCACACTTGCTTGCTCTCTCTCTAAAATGAATAAATGACAAAAATGATAGGATGTTACTCCAATGATAATGTTTTGTTATATTTAAATCTAAGGAGATGAGAGAGAGAGAAAGACAGAGGCAGAGAGAGAGAAAAAGAGAGGCAGAGAGAGAGAGAAACAGAGACATTCTCCTGGTGGAACACTTCTCCCTTGAAGGAACAAAGAGTCATGTTATGAACTGCCTATGAAAGGGGCCATGTGGCAGGGAACTGTGGTTGTCCACCAGCCAAAGCCAGTAGGCAGCCAGAAACCTCAGTCATACAGCCATAAGCAAATTAATTCTGTCAACAGCCTGAATAAGCTTGAAAGAAGATTCTTCTCTAGTCAAGCATCCAATAAGATGCCAGCTGGCCGATATCTTGATTGCAGCCTGAGTACAGGACCCTGCCAAACCATGTCCAGATTCTTGGCCATAGAAACTGGAAGATAATAAATATGTGTTGCTTTAAGCCACTGTATCTGTGGTAATTTATTATGCAATAGCAGAAAACTAATACAGTAAGAAATAGCCTGAGCTGGTTCTAGAACTTTATAGGAACCAGAAGCTAGGGACGGGTGGGGAAGTAAAAAGTGTGTATACTTTGAATCATCTCACAATAAGGAGTGAAAATCGTTTAGAAGGTAGGATTGCCAGAGTTAAATAAAGATCATGTACTGCAAATTTTTAGGATCACAAATATTTTCAGATCTATTTTTTAAATTCAAGTGAATAGCTATGGTCTCTTATAGATTGTTAAGGAAGACTATCAATATTTATTATGTTTTGCTGCTCTGTAGAATGTCAATAAAATGGATTAACTTCAATGTTATTCACTCTAATGTTTAATAAATTAATACTCATTCTTTCAACAGGATATTTCCCCAACTGTCACATAAATTTATGATATGTGGAGAATCATAATTTTTATTGAAGTTTACTATCTTTAAAATAAAACTAATTTAACATTCATGAAGAAGTAATATATCAGCCTAATAGAATCCAGTCATAGTTTATCAGAACCGATTACAATGTTGGCATTGTAGTTATTTTGCCCATATTTCTCTTTTAAAAACTATCCTTAGGAGAGGCTCACTTTAGTCTTTCAGGGTATACCTTACGAATGGGTGCAAAACGAGTGAATTAAAGTATATATGATCTTCACATAGGTAATTTCCTGATAAATAGATAACAAAAATGGGATTTGCTCTTCCTGATAATTACCAATTTCCTGGAAAGCTTCAAAAATGTTGATTGTTTTTGTTTCATTAATACTCATTGATTATATCAAAGAATTTGTACTAATCAGAATATAACAAGTATCTGCTGAAAGCACAACATTTTCCTTCCTGATCAGTCTCCACTGACTATTTCATATCCACCAATTCTATCATTTTTGCCTGTATCTTTCTGTTTGATTAACTAATTTTAAATACTGATGATGATGAAGTGTAAGGCACTGTTTATAACAAAAACTCCTCTTACAGTACTCTGCTACTTTGTCTTTTGCTTCAGAAAATTGTTACAAACCAACTTGTACACAAACCAACTTGTGCAGGCAGACAGTTTATTCATTTGGACAAACTGATATCCATTGGGAAAAATTGATTGTTTATATTAGCAAACAACTTACTTATCAGACAAGAGTTGACTCATCAAGACTCATGTCAAGATGCTTGCCTAGGAGTGTTCATCACTCGTAACTTGTAGCCAAACCTTGCAAATCTCTAATTTCCTGCCTTGGAAGACCCACAGACAACTTGATTTCACTTGATCTCCTGACACCCTATTCTAATATAATATTAAGATAAGACTCTGTCAAGGTAGTGTCCTCCTTTGCAGAGTATATCTAATTAAGTTTGTTTTCCTTGATTAACAGGTTTTCTGGTGGTTTCTTGGGAAATCAATAGTACCAAAGCCACTGAATCTGTACTTGGGTAGTGGGGTTGAATGAAATAGTCTGAGAACATTTTCATTATAATGATACATCAACATTTTCATATTGATGATTTAATGTCAATTCCCTTTTGAGTCTATTTTTTAATGTGACCCATGATATATTCCATGAGATAATAGGGAATGAACACTAAGTAGGATAAAATATAGGTGAACAATAAAACCCAGTAATTTATCATGAAATAATAATATATCATAATATATGATAATATGATATTATATCTCTAATATATCTTTGCAAAAAAGAAAAAGAAAGATCACTCCTTTGGTTGATAAGATGTGCTATATGTTGCACTTAGGAACTTACAAGGACAAATACTAAGCTCCTTGAGTATATCAGTGATGTGCATGTTTGTGTATGGGTGAGAGAGAGGTGTGTGTCTCGTGCACTCCTTACTAAGCATTTCAAATAGGTTTTTTTCCACTGGGTTGTAATTATTATTTTTCATAATCAGTTTATCAAAACTGTGTTTTGCATATATTATGTGATTTTCCTTTGTCATTATGAGAGAAACAAAATTATTTATAAAAAAACATTTGTGTTCCAGTAATTGCTCTTCATAATCAATTATCACTTCTTGGCCACTGTAGTGGTAGTTCACTTTTCAGGTTATCCTTTTACTTATTCCAGTGTTAGTTGATGATCTGTGCCAGACACCAGTACCCAAAGACATACCAATAATAATGATTTTAACTCAAACATTCAAAATGTTAAACAGATTGTAGCAACTCAGTGCTAACCTGAGAATTTCCTCCATGAGAAGTAGCCAAAGATGGCAATTCACATCTGGAATTGGTAGAATGACCTATAGTTCTATTAGAGTTTACATGACTAAAAGTAGAACTGCTTACAACTGTTGGAAGACCTGCGCCCAGGACAGATCCCAGAAAGGATTACAACACCTTTGAAGTCTTGAGGTATAGGCTAGGTAAAGAATCTCAGGTAAGATTATATTGATGTCATAACTCAAATTGTCCAACCAGCCTTGTGTTTCCTTTCCTAACTTTAGTCAAAGAAACAAAATGAAGTTTATTTCTCACTTTAGCAGTGATATTTTGACATATTACTCCAAATAATATGTAACTCCAAAAAACCCATTTCTGGTTGCTATGTTGAATAGATATTTTTGGGTTAAATGGCTCATGCCTATTTCCCTTTATCAAAGTGTAACTAAATGCCATTATCACTACAGTTAATTTGCTATACTTTCATTTTTACATCTTTGTGATATGCTACTTACATACCTGCTAACAACTACAAACATGAGCATAGTTTTGTAAATAGGTTTTGGGCAAATTGACAGGTGCTGTGTACTTGCTATACATATATAAAAATGTATAACACCGTTATTGATTCTTATGGTCAGGTTATACAACATTGTGACCCCATCCTCCACAAATTTTCTAAAAAAGTTTATACAGTTCTGTTACTGCACAAGAACAAACTAAGTCCAAAGTTAGTACAGAAGGAAGAAAATAATAGAGCAGAAATAAATAAAATAGAGACTAATCAGAATATAGAAAAGTTATTTTTCTTAAAAAAATATAAAGATAGAGGCACCTGGGTGGCTCAGTTAGTTAAGTGTCTGACTCTTGGTTTCAGCTCAGGTCATGATCTCGTGGTCATGGGACTGAGCCCCCCATGGGGCTCTGTGCTCAGTGTGGAGTCTGCTGCAGATTCTTTCTCCCTCTCCCTCCCTCTCTGCCCCTCCTCTCTCTCTCTTTCTCTCTCTCAAGTAAATGAATAAAATCTTGAGAGAGAGAGAGCAAGAGCGGGAGCACATAAGCAGGGTAAGTGGCAGAAGGAGAGGGAGAAGCAGGCTCACCACCAAGCAGGGAGCCTGACACAGGGCTCAATCCCAGGACCCTGGGATCATGACCTGAGCCCAAGGCAGATGCTTAAGCGACTGAGCCATCCAGGTGCCCCATAAATAAAATCTTTTTTAAAAAAGATAAAGATAATAAAATTCTAGTTACACTAACTGATTTAAAAAAAGACTCAACAGAATTATAAATAAAAAGGGAGGCATTATAATTGAAACCACAGAAATACAAAGGATCATAAGCTACTATGAACAAGTGTATTCCAACAAATTGCATAACCCAGAAGAAATAGACAAATTTCTAAAAACATAAATCCTACCAAGACTGTTACAAGTCTTAATGAAGAATGGAGACTAAGAAATGGAAACAATAATTCAAAATCTTCCAACCAAAAAAAATCCCAGGACCAGATGGATCCTACCAAACACTTAAAGAAGAATTAACACTACTCCTTCTGAAATTTTTCCAAAAAACTTCAAGAGGAGGGAACACTCCCAAACTCATTCTGTGAGGTCAGCATTACCTTGATACCAAATCTAGATAATGACACTACAAGAAAACTATAGATCAATATTCCTGATGAGTATAGATGCAAAAATTCTCAAGAAAATTCTAGCAAAACACATTCAATACCACATGAAAGGATCATACAGCATGATCAAGTAGGATTGATTTCTGGGAATTAAGGCTAGTTCAACCCACCCAAATCAATGAACATGATACCCCACATTAATAGAATGATGAAGAAAAACATACGATCCTCTCAATAAATGCAGAAAAAGCATTTGAAAAATTCAACACCCTTACATGGAATGCTCTCAACAAATTGGGTATAGAAGGAAAATACTTCAACATAATAAAAGCTATACATGACAAACTCACAGCCAACATCATTCTCAACAGTGAAAAATGGAAAAGTTTTCCTCTAAAATCAGGAACAAAACAATAGTACCCAGGCTCATCACTCTAATTCAACATAGTACTAGAAATCCTAGCCATACCAACTAAGCAAGAGAAAGAAACAAAAAGCATCCAATTTGGAAAGGAAGAAGTAAAACAGTCTCTGTGTGCAGATGACACAATTTTATATTAAAAACCCTAAAGACTCTATCAAAAAACTGTTAGAATAGCTAAATGAATTCCATAAAGTCACAGGATACAAAACCAATGTATAAAAATCACTTGCATTTCTATGAACTAATAACAAGATATGTGAAAGACAAATAAAGAAAATTATCCCACATACAACAGCATCAGAAACAATAAAATACTTAGAAATAAATTTAACCAAGGAGGTCAAAGATCTGTACTCTGAAACCTATAAGATATTGATAGAAGAAATCAAAGAAGACACAAATAAGTGGAAAGGCATCTCATGTTCATGGGTTGAAAGAATTAATATTGTTAAAATGTCAATTCTACCGAACAGCATCTATAAATTCAATGCAATTTCTATCAAAATTCCAGTTGCATTTTTCACAGAAAAAAAAAAAATCCTTATTTTCTAATGGAAACTCAAAGACCCTGAACACCCAAAGCAATCTTGAGAAAAAAGAATAAAACTGAAGACATCATACTACCTGATTTCAAACTACACTACAAAAGTATAGTAATAAAAAAACAGAGTGGTACTGGCATAAAAACAGGCACATGGGCCAACAGAATAGAATAGAGAGCCGAGAAATAAAAGCATGCATATATGGTTAACTAATATTTGGCAAAGAAACCAAGAATACTCAATGGAAAAAAAGATAGTCTTTTTATTAAATGGTGCTGGGAAATCTAGATATTCATATACAAAGAATGAAATTGGATCCCTCTCTTACACCACTACCAAAAATTAACTTGAAATGGATTAAAGACTTAAAGACTTTTTTACTTTACTGTAAAAGTCTCCTAAGAAAATGTCAGAGAAAGTTACCTGACATTGGTCTTGGGAATGATTTTTTGGATATGACACTGAAAGCACAAGCAATAAAAGCAAAAATAATCAAGTGGGACTATATCAAACTTAAAAAGCTTCTACACAAAGTAGAAAAATAATCAACACAATGAAAAGACAGCCTATGGTGGGAGAAAATATTTGCACACCATATGTCCGATAAAGGATTAATATACAAAATATATAAGAAACTCATATAACCCAATAGGAAGGAACAACCCAATTAATAAATGGACAGAGGAATGAAATAGACATTTTTCCAAAGAAGACCTATAAATGGCCAACAGACACATGAAAAGATGCTCAACATCACTCATTATCAAGGATATGCAAATCAAATCCACTATGAGATATCACCTCGCACCTGTTAGAATGGCTACCATTAAAAAGATAAAGGATGAAGATGATGAGAATGTGGAGAAAAGGGAACCTTTGTGCACTGTTGGTGGGAAAGTTAACTGGTACTGCCATTATGGAAAAGAGTAGAAAGGTTCCTCAAAAAATTCAAAATAAAAATACCATATGATCCAGCAATCTCACACCTGTGTATATATTCAAAGGAGTTTAAATCACTCTCTCAAAGAGGTATCTGTACCTTCATATTCATTGCAGGCTTATTCACAATAGCTGTAAAAGCAACCTAAGTTACATTCAACAGATGAATGGATAAAGAAAATGTTGGGATGCCTGGGAAGCATCTACCTTTGGCTCAGGTCATGATCCCAGGGCCCTGGGATTGAGTCCCGCAGCAGGCTCCTTGCTCAGCAGGGAGCCTGCTTCTCCCTCTGCGTGCTGCTCCCCCTGCTTATGTTCTCTCTCTCTTTGACAAATAAATAAATGAAATC
The DNA here is from genome assembly GCF_011800145.1 of Mirounga leonina. Lineage (NCBI taxonomy): Eukaryota > Metazoa > Chordata > Mammalia > Carnivora > Phocidae > Mirounga > Mirounga leonina. The sequence goes on from NW_023270158.1 coordinate 11,929,383, forward strand.
TTAAAAAAAAAAGAAAGAAAATACTGTGTATATATACACAAAGGAATATTGTTCACCTTAAAAAGGGAAATCCTGCTACTGGTGACAACTTGGAAGGACCTTGAGGGTATTATGCTAGCTGAAATAAGTCAGACAGAGAAAGACAAATACACATATGTGGGATCTATAAATAACTCCATCAAACTTATAGAAACAGAAAGTAAAATGGTGATTGCCAGGTGCTAGGGGGTGGGGGAAATGGGGAGATGTTGGTCAAAGGGTATAAACTTTCAATTATGAGATGAGTAAGTTCTGGTGATCTAATGTATAGCATGATGACTATAGTGTATTATATACTTGAAAGTTGCTAAAGGAGTAGATCTTGTACGTTCTCATCACATAAAACATTTTTAATTACATGAGGTGCTGGATATTCTAACTAACTGTAATTTGGCAATCATTTCACAATATAAATGTATATCAAATCACCATGCTATACACCTTAAACTTACATAATATGTTAATGGTATCTCAATAACAGTAGAAAAAAACAAGCCACTCTCCTAGCACTCATGAATTGATACTGTTAAATATTTTATAATGAAAAGAAATATGTGGACTTTTAAAAAATATTGAATGATTGTTGTTATAATTATTCAATGTATTTTAAAAGGTACTTAGCTAGACTTATTTCTGCTCAGAGATACTTTCCAATATGTCAAAACAGAGACATGAGGGTGACAAGAAGGTAAAACCATTTAATGTTATAATTAATATTGGACTGCTGCCTTCTGAAACTCTTCCTGAGAATAAGAAAAATAAAACCCTAATGTGTTTAAATAAAAGTCATTTCTGGACCTTGTTACCAGTACCTGAATATAATCCCAATTGCTACAGTTTTAAAAGTCTTTTTCAATTCAAAATAATTGTGTGTTGGAGGGAGTAACTGATTTAATGTCTTGAGGCAGAAAAAGAATGAATAATGGATTGGAAGACCTTATTTCCAGAAAGGAAAGATGTCTTCAAAATAGATCTACAGCAGAGTTAAAAGATCAAACCTGTGCCCTAAAAACACTCTCACTAGCCAAGTTGTGAAAAACTGAAAAATCAAAAAGAAAAAAATAATTACAATTATTTAGAACTTGTTTTATCTGTGAAAATCTTTGAGTAGATAATGATACTAGTAAATGTAAAAGTTATTTTAAAATGTACAAAAGTTAATTATAAATATACAAGAAGATGACTAACAATATGCTTAATACAATGGCAACCTGTTGGGAATTTGTTATTTTTTTGTTTTCTTTTTAATTATGGGTTGCTATACAGATTTGTATTTCCTTTAATCACAGGACACTGGCTACAAGGAACTGTAGGAAAACCTACATAATTCCTGGAAGTTAGGCACTGTACAAAATCAGGAGGAGTAATCAGCACTGGTGTTCACACACAATGACCTGACACATGAGAGTACAGCAATGAGATACAAGATGATAAATTAGCTAAAAATCCAGATTCAAGAATTGATCACACAGACAAAATGCACAATTTTCTTGGAGTGTATACAGATAAACTAGTATCTAATAATAAACTTCCATAAGGTATTATGAAATAACTTTTAAATTGAGGAAAATATGCCCAGATCAAAACTTGATGGAAATGTGAGTAGAGAGAAACACCATGACCTGAGATCAGGCATGGATTTGTAAATTCCAATTGAATTAGCAATGAATCTTAACTCTATAGTGGGACCCAGCCAGTAAATTTTGGCTAAGATTTAAACCCCATTCAAAGATGAAATAAAAGCCTGCAGAACAGCAGTCTGACACAGTACTTTTTCTTTGGGATCTGATAGCATTTTCTGTACCCTCAGGAAGAATTGGACATGTATAAAGTTAATAAAGAAATAGAACAAATCTTCAATGTTGATATTTAATATTAGATTAACTGTATAGGTAAAATAACTTCTATTATCATAGTAATAATCTGTATATTGTGAAGGTATTGGAAGGAATTGAGGACCTTTGACATATTGGACTTATCATCATACAGATACATTCAAAAGCATTTCACTAAGTTTGCAATCAACATTTAAATGTCTAGCAATACCTAGTGTATTTTTTTTTTTTTAAGATTTTATTTATTTGACAGAGAGAGACAACGAGAGCAGGAACACATGCAGGGGGAGTGGGAGAGGGAGAAGCAGGCCTCCCGCCGAGCAAGGAGCCCGATGTGGGACTTGATCCCGGTACCCCAGGATCATGACCTGAGCCGAAGGCAGACGCCTAACGACTAAGCCACCCAGGCGCCCCCTAGTGTATTTTATTTATTTTAATGACATTATTGGTGAAAGAATATTTAAATATTTTTTTAAATTGATTCATGGAATTATAACACTACTAAGTATCAGAAAAGTAGTAGTAAATACTCTTCTCCATACACAAATCTCCTTCTGTCAGTAACATTTCCTACAACACTCTTGTAACGTCCATAATATTCTCTAAAGGCTAAACTCCATAACAAGTGATTACTTCCAACACATTTTGCACAAAAAAATTTTAGTAGCCATTCACATTCAAATTTGAATAATTATGATGAAACCAGCATGCACTGTACAAATAACACACACACAAATACACTCAACAAAGGATGTACAACAAAAGAAAAACTACACCATGAAAAAAAGCATCCCAAGAAGTAGTTTTTTATCACCTTAAAGAAATTAGTGACAAGGTTTTTTGCTCCCCTAAAAACAACACAAACCATTTAATGTTCCACGTAAAGGTTTTAAAGAACATAATAGATGTCAGTAGAGAAAAGGAAATAAATTATGAGTTGCTAGAGCTCTGGAAAGTCAAAGAAGAAAAAAATTTTCAGAGATTACAGACATATTAGAATTAACACAAATGAACAGGCATCTGAAAACATAATAAAGAACATGGCTAACAGGATTGAGATTATTACCAAAACAAAACTGAAAAGATCAGACCTGAAAATTAATCAGGGATTACAGGAATGGTAAATATGGAATAAAAAGAAAACATAAAAAATATTTAAATGTAAAACAGAAGAAGCCATCACGTAAATAAAGAACACCAAAAGGGTACATTGTTTCTAGAAACATTGAAATGAAAGGCTGAATGCCAAAATATATGGTAGCAAAATACTGAATATTAAATATATTAAAACTATATAAATGAACATGGTAGAGGCAAAACAAATCACGCACAAGGTCTCCTACAAATCAACATTCAACTCAAGAAGATTACGCATCAAAGGTATCCCACTGTGAGAGAAAGACTTTTTCAAGAATTTTATACCCAGTCAACTCTTTCAAGTGAAAAGACAATAGAAAATATCCTAAAGCATGTAACATCCAGAAAATAAAACTTCCTTCTTATAAATCAAACTTGCAAACAAAAACTACTTGATTATAAAATATAACTAGCTGGTTGTGTGACTTAAAGAAATCAGGAATGACACAGAGAGAGTAAACCTGGTGATGAAAAATAAATCATTTTGAAGAATTGATGCTATTTCAAGTTTAGAGTTAGAGAAGAGTGTATAAATGTTACAAAGCTTGACAATAACAAAAGTATTACAAGTGAGAAAGCTCAGGATGGTGAAGGGAAAGTTGGAGTAAATAAGTGGTTGAGGGCTCATTTTCCCAAATTTCCCAAATGTGTCAAAATGTATCACACAGATTTGAAACATGAACATGTATTAAAACCAAAATGGTGCCAAATTCTTAATGCTTTTGAAAATCTAAACTTTTTAAAAAAAGATTTTATTTATTTATTTGAGAGGGAGAGTGAGCGAGAGAGAGAGAGCATGAGCTGGGGGAGGAGCAGAGGGAGAGGGAGAAGTAGACTCCCCACTGAGCAGGGAGCCCAATGTGATGTGGGACTTCACCCTGGGACTCCAGGATTATGACCTGGGCTGAAGGCAGGCGCTTAACTGACTGAGCCACCCAGGTGCTCTGAAAAATCTAAATTTTCTTAAAGATTTTTAAGTTATCTCTGTGCCCAAGTGGGGCTTGAACTCACAACCCCAAGATGAAGAGTCACATGCTCCACCAACTGAGCCAGGCAGGTGCCCCAAAAATCTAATTGTTAGTTAATTATATCATGTAGATTTTTAAAATAAACATTTATCTGAAGCTCTGTTATTCTATTTCCATTCAATTTATTTTCTTTTGTTTTTTGTTTTCATAAAAATAAAAGCATTACCTTACAATTTTAAAAGAACACATATAGAGAGTACACTTACCGTAATGAGCACTGAGTAATGTATAGAATTGTTGAATCACTATATTGTACACCTGAAACTAAAATAGCACTGTATGCTAATTATACTGGAATTAAAAATAAATAAATAAAAATTAAGAAAAAAAAGAGTACATATAGTAAGATTCTCTTTTCCTAAAATTGTCAGCATTTTTTAGTATAGTCGACCCTTGAACAATCCAGGTTTGAACTGCTTGGGTCCACTTGTATGTGGATTTTTGTTCAATATATACAGTACAGTACTATAAATGTATTTTCTCTTATGATTTTCTTAATAACATTTTCTTTAGTTTATTGTAAGGATACAGTATATAATACATATAACATATAAAATATGTGTTAATCAAGTGTTTATGTTATCAGTAAGGCTTCCAGTCAACAGGCTATTAGCAGTTCTGTTTTCGGGGAGTCAAAAGCGAGACATGGATTTTCAAACATGCAGGGGGTCAGTGCCCCTAACTTTTGTGTTGTTCAAGGGTCAACTGTAGTTGAATTTTTATAAATGAGCATGTTTCAATTTCTAACAAACCATAATATCACCATCTTTTATTAAAGATAACTTAAAACATTTACATTTAGAGATGTCTTATAAGTACTACCAGATACCTACAACACACAAATAAAATGACAGGGTTGGACATGGCTAATCATTGTGTATCATTTGTAATTTAGAAGCTTGCATTAGAAATCACATTGCATTTGCAAAAACCTCTCCAATCTTCCTCATTCTTTCATGCTGTATTCAGAGATCAGACCTAACTGATTCTTAAGGAACAAATGAACAGTTGTGCCCTGCAACTGACAAACTTCCAATTAAGGAAGTCCAATTAAAAGCTCATTTCTGTAATTGAGCAGAGATGTAATCAAGCTTAAAGAGAAGCAGAAAAACAAGATACATGCAGTTTACTTAGGGAAATGGGCACAGCGATTCTGAACTGTAATAATTTTAAAATAATGTCTATGGCTCCACAAAGTACATTAAATTTCTCCTTTATTCTATTCAAGATCAATAGCTAGAATAGACCCACCATGCCAGTATATTGAGAACAACTAAAATTCAAAATATGAATGAGGTTTGGAAGCATGCAGGTTTATAGCCAAAAGAATCCTTTAAGTTCCTTGTTTTGAAAATGGTTATAAAACATGCATGCACAGGAAAGGTATATATTATCTTCATGCTTCACAGGTTAGGACATCCAAATCCTAAAGCAATTGTAGAATTTTCTAGAACTCCTTAGTGAGATTATATCTAAATGAAATCACTGTTAATGTTTAATTTCATTGAATTCTACCTCTGTGACTAAACTTACCTTTCAACTTTTTCAAAAACTGGCCTAATGTTGACAGAAATTATAATATGCTTAATGCAGCATATATATAACACCAAGTAATATTCTGTATATTCTACTTCTTATAAACTTTTCTATGGCTTTCTTTCTTTTATTCTTTCTTTTTTAGGTTTTTATTTATTTATTTGACAGAGAGAGACACAGTGAGAGAGGGAACACAAGCAGGGGGAGTGGGAGAGGGAGAAGCAGGCTTCCCGCTGAGCAGGAAGCCTGATGCGGGGCTTGATCCCAGGACCCTGGGATCATGACCTGAGCTGAAGGCAGACGCTTAATGACTGAGCCACCGAGGCGCCCCTAAACTTTTCAATAAAAAAGCTCATATTGTCTTTCTAGTAAAGACTTGAAACATTTATCCAAACTAAAATAATCAAGAAATAGAATCTATCAAGCTTATTTTGTTTTACAATATTATTGTACCACCTTATACAACCAAGAATAAAAAATGCAAACTGACTCCTTAAGGAAGGGTTTTAAATTATTGCATGTTAACTTAAAAAAGAGCATTTTTCAAACTGCTGATGTTTATAAATAATCAAAATACTTCAATTACTTTTTGTTGGGGGAAAGGAATTCAAAATTTGTAGGAAAAAAAAGATGTATTCCTTCCTTTCCCTAATCCTAAAAGTAGCTATTTCTATATCTAGTCCACTTAGAAAAATCAGTAGAAGGTAATACTTCAGTAATGCTGGTTTAAAACTTCCTACAAACTCTCAAAATAAAAGTCACATTCTCTGTCATCTAACATCAGATCCTTATAATTAATCTTCACCTTCAACTCAGGGCATGAGATTATATAGACATTTGTCCTATTTTCTTTATCTCTAGTGCTATAAAATATTTTAAAATTATATCTCTTATTTGTCATATTTCCATTCTGAAACGCTTAATTAAATTTCCACAGATGAACTTAAATTACTTCAATGACACTACAAAATAGTGAGAATTAGTAAAGTACAAAATAGAAATAGTTTCTCTGCTCTTTCACTAAAATCTTTAGGGCTCAGTGTTGAAAGCTTTATAAAATCTATGCTCTTGAAAAAAGAAAATTCCAAAAGGAGATTGTGGAATTCTAAATAATTTCTATTCTTAATTACTTGTGACATAGTCAAATGGTAAAGACATACATCTTACCAGAAATGTCTGAGAAACATAATTTTGTTACTATTTTTATAAATGTGAAAGCAACTAGGGGAGGAGAAAAGAACAGGTGACTTTAGATCAAATAAGTTCAAGAGTATAGTGAATAAATGGAAAATAATATATTGGTTTTTTTCCACTGATTTCTCTATACATTTATTTATAGAATAAAAGATTAAGGTTCCAAATTTTCATAAGAGTTCACAATACAGTGGGCAAACAACAAATATATATTGCATGAAGTAATGAACACAAAGCCAGTGGGATTAAGGAATTTTAGTTGTATAAGAGTATTCATGGGGCGCCTGGGTGGCTCAGTTGGTTAAGCGACTGCCTTCGGCTCAGGTCATGATCCTGGAGTCCCTGGATCGAGTCCCGCATCGGGCTTCCTGCTCGGCAGGGAGTCTGCTTCTCCCTCTGACCCTCCCCCCCTCATGTGCTCTCTCTCTCTCATTCTCTCTCTCTCAAATAAATAAAATCTTTTAAAAAAAAGAAGAAGAATATTCACACAGTGGGGGGCAGAGCAAGATGGTGGAGGAGTAGGAGACCTGGATTTCATCTCCTCTTAGGAATTCAGCTGGATAGGGGTCAAACCATTCTGAACACCTATGAACTCAACAGGAGATCGAAGAAAAGAAGAGCAACAACTCTCTGAACAGAAAAGCGACCACTTTCTGGAAGGTAGGACTGGCAGAGAAGTGAATCCGAGGCGATATTCAGGAGGATAGACAGCGGGGGAGGGGCCTCCGTCGGCCGCTTCTGGAAAATGATAGAGCCGCGGAGCACAAAATTGGAACTTTTAGAAGTCTGCTCTGCTGAGGGACGTCGCTCCGGTGGCTAAGCGGGGGGTGGAACCCTCGTGGGACAGTGTGGTCTCAGGACCCTCGGGGTCACAGAAAGACCGGGGGTGCCTGAGTGCGGCAGAGCTCCCAGGTATCAGAGCGGGGAAGCCGGCTGCAGAGACAGAGCTGAGGCGTGGGCTCTCAGCTCGGGGTTGCCATAAACCATGATCCGCGGCACAGTCGGGCCACTGCTCCTCCAGCAGGGACCCAACAAGCGGCAGATCCAGGGAGACTCACCTTCTTCCCCCAGGAGGAGAGGTGCGGGAGTGCACTGCAGGAATCTGCTGGGTTTGGAGACTCCGCACGGGGTCGGGTGCCAGAGATAGAAACGCGCGGTCACAGGCCGGGTGAGCATGGAGTGTGGCCAGAGACCGGGGAGCCAGGAGTGACTGACTGCTTTTCTCTGGGGGCACACTGAGGAGTGGAGCCCCGAGTTCTCGGCTCCTCTGGGGCGGAGATTGGGAGGCTGCCATTTTCACTCTCCACCTCCAAAGCTGTACGGAATGCTCACAGGGAACAAAAGCTCCCGAGAGCAAACCTGAGCAGATTACTTAGTCCAGACTGGGCAAGGGCGGGGCATTTCCTCCTCCGGCAAAGACTTTTGGAAACCACAGCAACAGGCCCCTCCCCCAGAAGATCAGCGAGAACAGCCAGCCAAGACCAAGTTTACCGATCAAAGAGAACGGCAGAACTCCAGCGCTAGGGGAATAATGCACATAGAATTCATGGCTTTTTTACCATGATTCTTTAGTCTTTCAAAGTTAATTTTTTTTTAACTTTTTTTTTTTGAATTTTTCTTTTTCCCTTTTTCAACCAACATCTTATCAATCCCTTTTTTAAAAAAAACTTTTTATTTTTCATTTTTAGAGTCATATTCTATCCCTTCATAGTAGTTACCCGTATTTTTGGCATATATATATAAGTTGTTCTCTCTTTAAAATTTTGAGATAGTTTCTTCTAACAGACCAAATACACCCAAAATCTAGTGTGTGGCACTGATCTATATACCAGCCTGATCATATTTGATCACATTCTGTTTTTTTTTTTCTGTTTTTGTTTGTTTTTATCTTTATCTTTTTCTTTTCCTTTTTTTTTTCCTTTTTCTTTTTTCTCTCTTTCCCTTTCTTTTCCCACTGCTTCAGGTCTTTTCTGATTTGTTTAGAGTAAATTTTCTGGGAACATTGTTACCCTGTTAGCATTTTGTTCTCTCATTAATCTATTCTCCTCTGGATGAAATGACAAGACGGAAAAAATCACCTCAACAAAAAGAACAAGAGGTAGTACCGACTGCCAGGGACCTACTCAATACAGACATAAGTACGATGTCAGATCTAGAGTTCAGAAGCATCACTTTAAAGATACTAGCTGGGCTTGAAAAAAGCATGGAAGTTATTAGAGAAACCCTTTCTGGAGAAGTAAAAGAACTAAAATCTAACCAAGTAGAAATCAAAAAGGCTATTAATGAGGTACAATCAAATATGGGGGCACTAACTGCTAGGATAAATGAGGCAGAAGAGCGAATCTGTGATATAGAAGACCAAATGATGGAAAATAAAGAAGCTGAGAAAAAGAGACATAAACAACTACTGGATCACAAGGACAGAATTCGAGAGATAAGCGATACCATAAGACAAAACAACATTAGAATAATGGGGATCCCAGAAGAAGATGAAAGAGAGAGAGGGGCGGAAGGTATAATGGAGCAAATTATAGCAGAGAACTTCCCTAATTTGGGGAAGGAAACAGGCATTAAAATCCAGGAATCACAGAGAACCCCTCTCAAAATCAATAAAAATAGGTCAACACCCGGACATCTAATAATAAAACTTATGAGTCTCACAGACAAAGAGAAAATCCTGAAAGCAGCTCAGGAGAAGGGATATGTAACCTACAAGGGTAGAAACATTAGATTGGCAACAGATCTATCCACAGAGACCTGGCAGGCCAGAAAGGACTGGCAGGATATATTCAGAGCACTAAATGAGAAAAATATGCAGCCAAGAATACTATATCCAGCTAGGCTGTCATTGAAAATTGAAGGAGAGATAAAAAGCTTCCAGGACAAACAAAAACTAAAGGAATTTGCAAACATGAAACCAGCCCTACAAGAAATCTTGAAAGGGGTCCTCTAAGCAAAGAGAGAGCCTGAAAGCAACGTAGACCAGAAAGGAACACAAACAATATACAGTAACAGTCACCTTACAGGCAATACAATGGCACTAAATTCCTATCTTTCAATAGTTACTCTGAATGTAAATGAGCTAAATGCCCCAATCAAAAGACACAGGCTATCAGATTGGATAAAAAAACAAGACCCATCGATATGCTGTCTGCAAGAGACTCATTTTAGACCCAAAGACACCCCCAGATTGAAAGTGAGGGGGTGGAAAACCATTTACCATGCTAATGGACACCAAAAGAAATCTGGGGTGGCAATCCTTACAGTAGACAAATTAGATTTTAAACCAAAGATTGTAATAAGAGATGAGGAAGGACACTATATCCTACTTAAAGGGTCTATCCAACAAGAAGATCTAACAATTGTAAATATCTATGCCCCTAACATGGGAGCAGCCAATTATATAAGGCAATTAATAACAAAAGCAAAGAAACACATCGACTACAATACAATAATAGTGGGGGACTTTAACATCCCCCTCACTGAAATGGACAGATCATCTAAGCAAAAGATCAACAAGGAAATAAAGACTTTAAATGACACACTGGACCAAATGGACTTCACAGACATATTCAGAACATTCCATCCCAAAGCAACAGAATACACATTCTTCTCTAGTGCCCATGGAACATTCTCCAGAATAGATCACATCCTAGGTCATAAATCAGGTCTCAACTGGTACCAAAAGACTGGGATCATTCCCTGCCTATTTTCAGACCACAATGCTTTGAAACTCGAACTCAATCAAAAGAGGAAAGTCGGAAAGAACTCAAATACATGGAGGCTAAAGAACATCCTACTAAAGAATGAATGGGTCAACCAGGAAATTAAAGAAAAATTAAAAAAATTCATGGAAACAAATGAAAATGAAAACACAACTATTCAAAATCTTTGGGATGCAGCAAAGGCAGTCCTAAGAGGAAAGTATATAGCAATACAAGCCTTCCTCAAGAAACAAGAAAGGTCTCAAGTACACAACCTAACCCTACACCTAAAGGAGCTGGAGAAAGAACAGCAAATAATGCCTAAACCCAGCAGGAGAAGAGAAATAATAAAGATCAGAGCAGAAATCAATGAAATCGAAACCAAAAGAACAGTAGAACAGATCAACAAAACTAGGAGCTGGTTCTTTGAAAGAATTAACAAGATTGATAAACCCTTGGCCAAACTTATCAAAAAGAAAAGAGAAATGACCCAAATCAATAAAATCATGAATGAAAGAGGAGAGATCACAACCAACACCAAAGAAATACAAACAATTATAAGAACATATGATGAGCAACTCTATGCCAGCAAATTAGATAACCTGGAAGAAATGGATGCATTCCTAGAGATGTCTCAACTACCAAAACTGAACCCGGAAGAAATAGAAAACCTGAACAGACCTAGAACCACTAACGAAATTGAAGCAGTCATCAAAAATCTCCCAAAAAACAAAAGCCCAGGGCCAGATGGCTTCCCAGGGGAATTCTACCAAACATTTCAAGAAGAATTAATACCTATTCTTCTGAAACTGTTCCAAAATAGAAATGGAAGGAAAACTTCCAAACTCATTTATGAGGCCACCATTTCCTTGATCCCAAAACCAGACAAAGACCCCATCAAAAAGGAGAACTACAGACCAATATCCCTGATGAACATGGATGCAAAAATTCTCACCAAAATACTAGCCAATAGGATCCAACAGTACATTAATAGGATTATTCATCATGATCAAATGGGATTTATCCCTGGGCTGTAAGGTTGGTTCAACATCCGCAAATCAATCAACGTGATACAATGCATTAACAAAAGAAAGAACAAGAATCATATGATCCTCTCAATAGATGCAGAAAAAGCATTTGACAAAGTACAGCATCCTTTCTTGATCAAAACTCTTCAGAGTATAGGCATAGAGGGTACATACCTCAATATCATAAAAGCCATCTATGAAAAACCTACAGCAAATATCATTCTCAATGGGGAAAAACTGAGCGCTTTCCCCTTAAGGTCAGGAACGTGGCAGGGATGTCCACTATCACCACTGCTATTCAACATAGTATTAGAAGTCCTAGTCACAGCAATCAGACAACAAAAAGAAATAAAAGGCATCCAAATTGGCAAAGAAGAAGTCAAACTCTCACTCTTTGCAGATGATATGATACTTTATGTGGAAAACCCCAAAGACTCCACCCCAAAACTGCTAGAACTCATACAGGAATTCAGTCAAGTGGCAGGATATAAAATCAATGCACAGAAGTCAGTGGCATTCCTATACACCAACAACAAGACAGAAGAAAGAGAAATTAAGGAGTCCATCCCATTTACAATTTCACCCAAAGCCATAAGATACCTAGGCATAAATCTAACCAAAGAGGCAAAGGCAAAGTTTCTGTACTCAGAAAACTATAAAATACTCATGAAAGAAATTGAGGAAGACACAAAGAAATGGAAAAACGTTCCATGCTCATGGATTGGAAGAACAAATATTGTGAAGATGTCAATGCTACCTAGAGCAATCTACACATTCAATGCCATCCCCATCAAAATACCATCCACTTTTTTCAAAGAAATGGAACAAATAATCCTAAAATTTGTAAGGAACCAGAAAAGACCTCGAATAGCCAGAGGAATGTTGAAAAAGAAAAGCAAAGCTGGCGGCATCACAATTCCGGACTTCAAGCTCTATTACAAAGCTGTCATCATCAAGACAGTATGGTACTGGCACAAAAAGAGACACATAGATCAATGGAACAGAATAGAGAGCCCAGAAATGGACCCTCAACTCTAGGGTCAACTCATCTTCGACAAAGCAGGAAAGAATGTCCAGTGGAAAAAAGACAGTCTCTTCAACAAATGGTGTTGGGAAAATTGGATAGCCACATGCAGAAGAATGAAACTGGATCATTTCCTTACACCACACACAAAAATAGACTCCAAATCGTTGAAAGACCTCAATGTGAGACAGGAGTCCATCAAAATCCTAGAGGAGAACACAGGCAGCAACCTCTTCGACCTCAGCCGAAGGAACTTCTGCCTAGAAACATCGCCAAAGGCAAGGGAAGCAAGGGCAAAAATGAACTATTGGGACTTCAATGAGATAAAAAGCTTTTGCACAGCAAAAGAAACAGTCAACAAAACCAAAAGACAACCGACAGAATGGGAGAAGATATTTGCAAATGACATGTCAGATAAAGGGCTAGTATCCAAAATCTATAAAGAACTCATCAAACTCAACACCCAAAGAACAAAGAATCCAATCAAGAAATGGGCAGAAGACATGAACAGACATTTTTCCAAAGAAGACATCCAAATGGCCAACAGACACATGAAAAAGTGCTCAATATCGCTCGGCATCAGGGAAATCCAAATCAAAACCTCAATGAGATACCACCTCACACCAGCCAGAATGGCTAAAATTAACAAGTCAGGAAACGACAGATGTTGGTGGGGATGTGGAGAAAGGGGAACCCTCCTCCACTGTTGGTGGGAATGCAAGCTGGTGCAGCCACTCTGGAAAACTGTATGGAGGTTCCTCAAAAAGTTGAAAATAGAGCTACCATATGATCCAGCAATTGCACTACTGGGTATTTACCCCAAAGATACAAAAGTAGGGATCCGAAAGGGTATGTGCACCCCGATGTTTATAGCAGCAATGTCCACAATAGCCAAACTGTGGAAAGAGCCAAGATGTCCATCGACATATGAATGGATAAAGAAGATGATCTTTGGTTAACATTTTGATTACATATTATATTATATTATATTATATTATATTATATTATATTATATTAT